>NC_051180.1:208135675-208151286 GCF_013339695.2 Rhipicephalus sanguineus
TTCCATAGTGTTTATGATCTGTTCACAGTATTCTCACTGTTGACACAATTTCTGACAAGGTAAAAGCGCTGATATTGTGTCCAGGTCTTCTTTGATCCTCATTACAAGTTATCTGTTAATTTTTGCCATGAATCAATAGGAAGTCGCCCAATATTCAGTCCTATACCGAGCAGCTGTGGTTGACCGAGAAGCTAGTGTCCAACGTGTTTAAATACAAAGTGAACCTCACTAACATTCACACCCCTTTATACTATTGACACGTGCATACAGTGGGTCTTTGTCTGTTGTGCGAGGCAGTTTTGCTATTTGTGCGTGGCGGAGTTTTTGGCGGCTAGTAGAAGAGAACAACGACGTTCAGCTCGATTGTAACTGACGTGCTGAAAGCCGGGCTGTTATTGACTTTCGTTTTTATTACCGTGACAAACTGGTGGAGCTGCTGGGTACGACCCTTTTGCGCTATTTCAACCTCAAGACGAGTTCCTACCACCATTTCCACGATCCCGGGGAAAACCGGCCACTTCGGCACAGCCGTCGCTTGCTAGGACTACCTCCCGAGTTCGGCCCATTGAGCTCAGCAAGAATGTTCGCCACAACGGCAAGTCAGACGCAAGAGAGCGACGTAGACCGCCTCACTGCCATCCCGAGTGTGGTCTATCCAGCACGTGTCCCAAAGTCCTTTCATGGCGATGTGTTCGAGGACGTGGACGATTGGCTAGACCACTTCGACCGAGTCGCAGCAGCCAACGAGTGGGACGAAAGGAGGAAACTGCGCTATGTCTACTTCGCCCTCGAAGACTACGCTCGTACGTGGTACGAGAATCATGAGAGTTCTCTGAACACCTGGCAAGAATTCGAACGACAGCTGCGTGACGCATTCAGGAATCCTGAAAGAAAAGCGAAAGCCGAGCAGGCCCTGGAGAGCCGAATTCAGAAGCCCAACGAAAGCGTGGCTATGTTCGTGGAGGACATGTCACGCTTGTTCAAACGTGCTGACCCAGAAATGGCTGAGGCAAAGAAAGTCCGTTTTCTAATGCGCGGGGTGAAGGAGCAACTTTTTGCTGGACTCATGCGCAAGCCCCCATCTACCGTCGCTGAGTTCATCACCGAAGCGATGACAATGGAACGGGCGCTTCAGCAACGCTTTCTTCAGTACGAGCGCCAAAGTACTGTCACCGCCGTGTCATCCTTCACGGGTGGACACGACGTAGCAGCGCTCCGGGAGCTTGTGCGGAGCATTGTCCGCGAGGAGCTTGAGAAAGCTCGCCACCCTACTCATCAGCCGACCGCGAATGTTCTTGGGGACATGATTCGTGACGAGATCAGGAACGTGACCCAGCCATTAGTGACAATGCCCGCGGGAGCCCCAGCTCTGACTTATGCCGAAGCGCTACGGACCCCTCAACCATCTATGGGACGTCGCCCACCCTCCGCCCTTCCTGTACTGCCACGACAATTACCTGCTGCGGCTGCAAATGCCTATGGCTTCGAAGTCCCGCGCGAAGTCACCCGGAAGTCAAACGTGTGGCGCACCTCCGATAATAGGCCGCTTTGTTACCACTGCGGTGAAGCGGACCACCTCTACCGCCAGTGCCATTATCGCAGAATGGGCCTTCAGGGATTCCACCCCAACGCACGTCGACCAAGCAATGGTGAGCGCCCACGCGAGATTGAGCAGTACCTGGCAGCTCAGCAGTCATACCCTCCTGCGCCAAGGCACCAGTCCCGTTCACCGTCCCCTCGGCGCTTCACCTCACCCAGTCGTTACTCCACGTTCTCTAATGTTCGCCAAAGGTCCCCAAGTCCTCGCCCACGTCCGGAAAACTGAGGACAGCGACCTCTGGGGGTAGGGCCGCTGTTGACCGACCTGACAAACATCCTCCGATGCGACCCCGTAACGACGACGACGCCGATTTATCCGCTACGCCATCTTCTGATAACGACGCACGACTTTCCGCTGATATTGCTGTAATTATCGACAATCTCCAAGTAACCGCTCTCGTGGATACCGGCGCCGACTACTCGGTTATGAGTGGTGAACTCGTGGCTGCTCTTCGAAAGGTGACGACACCATGGAATGGTCCCCAGCTGCGTACGGCGGGTAGTCACCTGGTGACACCGGTTGGTAGATGCACTGCCAGAGTGCATATAGGTGACTCAACCTTCACCGGCACTTTTGTCGTACTACAGGAATGCTCGAGGCAGGTCATATTAGGAATGGACTTTCTGAGAGAATATGGGGCTGTCATAAACCTTCGAGAGCTGCTGGTGACATTTTCACGCGACACGGACTCACACGAAAGCGAATCCCGCACTGTCGCGCTGCGTGTATGCGACGATTCCGTGACGGTGCCGCCCCGTTCCAGTGTGCTGGTTACTGTGGTGAGCGACAGCGACCGAATGGCCCTCGGAATTGTGGAAGGCGATGTATCTGTCCTCCTGTCTCGTCAAGTATACGTCGCCCGCGGCCTCATGGAACTGACGCAAGAGCCCGCTAAGGTTCTACTGACGAATTTCAGTCAGGAGTACCAGCACTTCATGAAGCAGAGCGTTGTCGCCTACTTTGAGGAAATCAGCGACTTCAGAACCAGTCCATTATTTGCAGAACTATCCTCCGGTCCTCACGACGACAAGCAGTGTACAGTCCAGTTAGATGTGAGCTCCAAGCTGTCGGCTCCGCAGCAAGATAGTCTTCGCTCTCTTTTGCTTTCATTCAGCGACTGCTTCGCCACTACGTCGAAAATCAAGCAGACATCCGTTACCAAGCACAGAATCTTAACCGAACCCACTGAAAGACCCATCCGACAGCACGCCTACCGTGTCTCCCGACGAGAACAGGACGCCATTCGCGAACAAGTTCAACAAATGCTTGCAGATGACATCATCCAGCCGTCTACAAGCCCATGGGCGTCACCAGTTGTGCTAGTTAAAAAGAAAGACGGCACACTGCGTTTCTGCGTAGATTACCGCAAATTGAACAACGTTACAAAGAAAGATGTCTATCCGCTTCCTCGCATCGACGACTCGCTCGACCGCCTTCGAAACGCCAGATACTTTTCATCCATGGACCTGCGCAGTGGTTATTGGCAAATCGAAGTCGATGACCGTGACCGGGAAAAAACTGCGTTTATTACCCCTGATGGGCTTTTTGAATTTAAGGTGCTTCCTTTCGGACTATGCTCTGCTCCTGCAACTTTTCAAAGAATGATGGACACAGTCTTATCCGGTCTTAAGTGGCAATCATGTCTTGTTTATTTAGACGACGTCGTCGTTTTTTCGGAGACCTTCGAGCAGCACCTTCAGCGTCTTCGTACAGTACTTAATGCGCTTCGAACGGCTGGTCTATCACTGAAGCCCGAAAAATGCCACTTCGGATACGAAGAGCTCAAATTTCTCGGGCATGTCGTAAGCCGCGATGGAATTCTGCCGGATCCCGAAAAAACGAAAGCCGTTTCTGCCTTCCCAGCTCCTACGAACAAAGGCGAGGTCCGTCGCTTTTTGGGACTTTGCGCCTACTACCGTCGCTTTGTACCAAACTTTTCTAAAATAGCCGAACCCTTGCACTATCTTACAAGGGACACCGTCCCTTTTGTTTGGGGCCGAGAGCAACAACATGCTTTTTGCGAGCTGCAGCGACGCCTTCAAGCTCCACCGATCCTGGGTCACTTTGACGAAGATGCCGACACTGAAATCCACACGGATGCCAGCAATGTTGGCCTCGGGGCCGTCCTTGTGCAGTGGCAAGAAGGCAGCGAACGGGTGATCGCCTACGCTAGTCGTACCTTGTCATCGGCTGAATCCAACTACTCCACTACAGAGAAAGAGTGCCTAGCTGTTGTGTGGGCTATAACCAAGTTCCGACCCTACCTGTACGGACGACCTTTCAAAGTAGTCACCGACCACCACTCTTTGTGTTGGCTTGCAGGCCTCAAAGATCCCTCAGGCCGCCTCGCCCGATGGAGTCTGCGCCTTCAAGAGTTTGACGTTACGGTAGTCTACAAGTCAGGGCGCAAGCACACCGATGCTGACTGTCTGTCACGCGCCCCAGTCGAAAAGACTACACCTGACCTAACGGACGACGACAATTTCCTCTGTGCCGTCACAGCGTCAGACTTGGCTCAGCGACAGCGTGACGACATGGAGCTTCGTCCACTCATCGACTTTCTTGAGGGACAGCTTACCCATCCACCGCGGACGTTCAGACGCACGATTTCGACATTCTTTCTCCGCAACAACGTCTTATACAAGCACTGCTTTGACCCTAGCGCTCAAACCGATCTCCTGGTGGTACCATCCGCGATGCGAGAAGAGATCCTCAGTGCGTGTCATGACGAACCAACTTCTGGACATCTCGGGTTCACGCGTACTCTCGCGCGTATCCGCCACAAATACTACTGGCCTAAACTCTCCCGCACTGTCAAGCACTACGTTAAAACCTGCCGAGACTGCCAGCGGCGCAAGACTCCGTCCATGAAACCTGCTGGTCTTTTACAACCCGTTGAACCCCCACGAGCGCCTTTTCAGCAAGTTGGCATGGACTTACTTGGTCCATTTCCCAAATCTTCAACTGGTAACCGCTGGATAGTAGTTGCAACGGATTATTTAACACGTTACTGCGAAACGCGACCTCTTCCAAGAGCCACCGCTAGTGATGTCGCCGACTTCTTCATTCATGCTGTCGTCCTTCGTCATGGCGCACCAGCAGTGGTCATTACCGACAGAGGCACCGCCTTCACCGCCCAACTTCTGGAAGAAGTGCTGACACTTAGCGGCACAGTTCACCGCCGGACGACAGCATACCATCCGCAAGCCAACGGCCTCACCGAACGGCTCAACAAAACCATTGCTGACATGCTCTCCATGTATGTGGACGTGGATCACAAGAATTGGGACCGCGTTCTACCATTCGTAACCTTCGCATATAACACCGCCGTCCAGGAGACCACAGGATTCACACCTTTCCGCTTGCTTCACGGCCGCGAGGTTACCACGATGTTAGACGTCATGCTACTGCCTGACCCATTTGTGACCACCACAGAAAATGCTGCCGAGTATGCTCAGCGCGCCGAAGAAGCTCGTCAGCTAGCCCGGTTTCGCATCCGCTCTCAGCAACAATACGACGCTCACCGATACAACCTTCGTCATAGAGAGGTGACGTACGAACCCGGAGAAAAAGTATGGATATGGACTCCCGTCCGCCAACGCGGCAAGTCCGAGAAACTCCTACGTCATTACTTCGGGCCCTACAGAGTTCTCGAACGCCTCAGCGACATCAACTACCGAGTTATTCCTGAGAGCAGCACACGATCTTCTCGTCGTGCACCACAACCTGACGTAGTCCACGTATCTAGGATGAAGCCATATCACTCACGCTGAGGACTTCCCCTTGCCTTTACAACATCGAAAGCATCGAGGCGATGCTTTTTGAGAGGGGGAGTAATGACACGTGCATACAGTGGGTCTTTGTCTGTTGTGCGAGGCAGTTTTGCTATTTGTGCGTGGCGGAGTTTTTGGCGGCTAGTAGAAGAGAACAACGACGTTCAGCTCGATTGTAACTGACGTGCTGAAAGCCGGGCTGTTATTGACTTTCGTTTTTATTACCGTGACACTATAATGCTAACTTGACCGACATGGAAAACTACCTGCATGGTGGTACAGAGGACAAGAGTAACATTTCTGGTGTTGTTTCGCATTTCTTTACCTTTGTGTATTTTTCGTCCTGTGTACTTTAAATGAAAAGTTGACAAGGAACTACTTAGCAGCCTCAAAAACTTTGCATTTGTTTCATGTTTTATTAAAACGTCTGCAGTAAGTATAGTCAAGTGTGAGTCCTTCGCAAGCAATTCATTTTTATGGACACAGAGAGCTTAATGGACTTCTTTTTTTTATCAATTACAGGAAGACATTTCTGGCAAAGCAGCAAGAGTTGCTCACCCACTGCTTGCGTACAAGACACTGTAATGTGGGAACACTCCACTGTGCCTCACTGTAAACTATTTCGAACATTTCGTACATCTTACAGCATTTGGGCAAATACTGGGATTGATGCAGAGTGTTATGCATGATACACTCTTAGCAAACGACCGCTTAAAACAACGCATGTAAGGCGAAAAGTAGGTCAAATTTTCTACACTTATAAACGGCTCTTTAAGCGGCCTACTTATACGGCTCCTTTATGCGGCCTAAGTTTATGCGGCTCTTCCATATGCGAGGCCACCTCGTTGCCAGAAGGCCGTTTAAAAGTGATCGCTTAAAGTAACGCATACTGTCGATTTGGTTAAGCGGTATTTCAGGTCAAATCTGTCCGGCTTATATACGGCTCAATATGCGGTCGAAATATATGTGGTACCTTTCGCAAATTTCTAGAAAAAAAAAGTTCTTCTATACTGTAGTTGATCCTGCAGTGTTCCTCTTTTTTTTTCTTTTCAGCCTCCCAACTCATGAATATGCATATACACATCACAAGAACACTGCACAGAGAGTCACAAACCATGTATCAACACACACACTCCACCACGGGGATTTGAACCCAGGCCAACTGCGTGACAAGCAGACACTATAACCACCACGCCACCGCACCACACGATCTGGGTGGACTTCCGCGGCTTTATATATGCACTTCACGTTATCTTGGACGATTTTGCGATCGGCTACAACGCTATAATTTGGCATATATGAGAGGCATCGCTTGCGTATAATGCGTGTGTATACGAGTGCACGACCTTAAGCGAACCCTAGCGGGCAGTCATAGTCAGTGTGTGTGTGGAATTATGTTTCTCGTCCGACGGCTTGCGCATCCCGCACGGAGACAGAGGTGAGCAATGAACGATGCGTTTCCGAGTGCATTTCCATTTGCCGGCATCATACAGCAGCCGAATGCCCTGATGTGCAACCAGCCGCCAAAGAAAAGTTTTCTGCGATGTTTGACGCAGTAACGGCGGTGGAAGTCAGCTGATCTCATCTCCACTCGGCGAAGTGGTGGTGGAGTTAAACATTTTTCACGAGCATCGCGTTGATGTCTGTGCGTTTATACGGACAGTATTGTGTAGAGGTTTATCTCAGGGAATCGGATGAAAACATAATCGCTTATTCGCGCAACAGATGGGTTAGGTGTAGTGCAGCGCGTACGAGGCGACGGACCAGCTTTCAGAACGGGTGCGCTCATTTCTCTCCCGAGTATAGCATAGACGATAAAAAAACGTCGTTGTTGAGTCGAAAGAACAACGAGCCTTCGCAGAAAAAGAATGCAGTCTCCCGAGCTCGAGGCTGACGGCGCCGACGAGCGATGCCGTGGAATTGTCATGCAGGGCAGGCCGGCGGGTCTGAGGTTGGTCGTTCTCGTGGTTCGTTCGTCGTTGACAGCTGGAAGTGATGCTCCCCTTGGCTTCCACAAACGATCAAACGTAGTGCATGACTGGCGCGGAAAGAGCACGCATGAAATCGCTTGCATCACTCGTTAGGCATCACTCGTTTCCTGCCAAGCGTCGCATCAAAAGAAGCTAGCAATGCTTGAAATCGAATGAAGTCACAATATGATCCAGCTTTCAAGGATAAAACCATGCTATTTCTTCAAAAGTCAGAAGTGGCCTGAAGGATTCAGAAGGATCATGTGAGCAATTATACTGAATAAGGCAAAGATTAAATTGAAAAATTATAATCTTTAATGGGCACTGTTAAATCTAAATAACAAACCCAAATTAAATATGCACTTGTTTTGCACCTTGAAGGTTCATGAACCTTAAGCTCTACAACATGCCTCAGTTGACCGCATATGGCAGGTTCAAGGCAGGTTGGCATGGCAGGTTGAAGGTTGTTTTCGTATTCCACCCGTTGTCGACGAGTGAAAGTGATTCTTTCCTTGGCTACGAGATGTGATCGGAGCGGCAAGGGCCAGTATTACTTCACTCCACGTCATCCAGTCGAGTATGCTTTGAGCTTAACGACACTTTAATGTATAAACTAGCAAAATGCTGAAAGTGGCTGAACTTGGGCAGTAATCTTGACTTCTAGGAATAAATATTCACCTCTCTTAAAAATGGGCTGTCAGTAGCATCCTGCTTGATTCGGATCATGGGACACGACATGTAAACGTATAATACTAAATAGTAGATGTAGAGGAACAATTCTTATACTCAATAAGTGTCATAATTGCAAATAAAAAGCATGCTTTCACACTAATAGCACACCCATAAATGTTGAGCTTTACGTGTCCCAGTCAACCTCCCTCATGTTCGATACCAGGGGCGTAGCCAGAAATTTTTTTCGGGGTGGGGGGGAGTCAACCATGCTTTATGTATGTTCGTGCATGCGTTTGCATGTCTGTGTGTATATATACGCAAGCAAAATAGAAAATTTTCGGGGGGGGGCTGACCCCCCCCCCCAACCCCCTTTGCTACCCCCTGTTCCATACCATGTAGCTTTACGTGCACCTTTATTTAAATATCAGCTGTCATGCAACATCCTTAGCTTTGGCTAGTACAGCAGCTAATACAAGGTGTGCTTGAGAATTCAAGATTTATTGCCAGTACCAACACTAGCTATACACAAAAACATTTTGTGGTAGTTCAAGCACAAGTGTTGCAGCTTTTTTTTTCAGAATTAGCAGCTCATATAGCGCTCACATAAGCATGCAGACATACACGTCTAAATGTGCAGCAATCATTCTTTTTTACGAAGAACTGCGCGAAATAAACTGGCACAAGGAGAGACGCACGGACAAGCGTCTTCCTTGCGCCAGTTTATTTCGCGCAGTTCTTTGTAGTCGTGAATTACCAACTTGCCCAGCGACCTATTCTTCGATAGTATCCTTTACATGCAGCCCACTTCCATGGCAGTTACCACGGCACACCATCTGTCAGACATCGTGCCACATGAAGGGTATTCGCATAAGTACTAGATTTGTCCTTCACTAAATGTCGAGACCTGAAATGCATTTGTTCTATTTCTGGCATCATTTCAAAACATGACCTTTCCCTTGCAGTGTTGAGATATATCTTTGCAGTAAGTTAGGCATTGTGTCCAAATCCATCACTGTGCCAGACTGGCACTTATTTATGTATGCATGGGTCCCTTATTTCCATTCTGTGCTCCAAGCCCTTCCCTTCACCCATTAATGTAGAACTGCGGCATTGAGGTGTTTCATCTGGCAATGCTAACTGTTGTTACATTTTGTGCCATTTCTTCGAGTACCCATGTCATTATTTAGTGCATTAAGTGAATGAAGGAACATGTTATGCTGCTGCACAGCTGCACACTGAGCATAACAATGAGATGCAGAGCCATGAGAGAAAATATAAAGAACATTGTCACGGTACAACGCAAACACAAGACAGTGAAACGTTCTACAAGAGTAGGACAGCTTGTCGACACAAAAAAATGGCAGGCGCAAACATGTCTAACAAGACTGAAACTTGGGCTAGTTGGTTGTCCTTCATGATGAACTAGCAGCACAACCACACACGGACAGAGGAAAGGTACACGAAACACAGCACTCTGTTGTGTGACTTCTTTCCTATGTCCGTGTGTGGTTGCACTGCCGGTTCATCATGAAGGACAAACATTATGTCTTTGACAAAATCCCAAAGACCCACTAGGCATTGATGTTCATTGATGTCGCCATTGTCTTTCTCCCCTGCAGAGCATACACGTCAATACCTATACAATAGGACGTATCGTAAGGGTTTTTCACCTATATGCTCTGTTGTTGGAGTAATAGGGCATTGTGTGAACAAAATAATGAATGTAAAAATGAAATGACCCTAATATATATGCCATATTCCTTATTGCTCAATTCTCAACTTCCACGTGTTCCACTTCAGCACCTGTGCACATATTGGCTCCCTAAAGGATCTCGGCAGTAGTTTCCCTGAAATGGTTTTGAAAGCTGCTATTGCATCAGATTAAGCTAACTGGATCTCATGAACGTATCCTTTCAAAACAAATAAGGGGGCAGTCCACTTGTTATTTTCTAGCAAGCTACCTTAGCAATTTGGCCTGGAACGTGTGCACTTTCCTTGCAGTTGTGTCCCAAACAGCAGCCAGTGGCCTATCGGTTATCAGTAAACATTTTCTTTATGAGCAGTCTTACAAGTTCAGTAATGCAGCACTGTAATGGATGTATCATTCTGACATATAGTTTATGCATTCAAAACTCTTCAGCTCAAATTCCTAACCAGTTTCTCTATCAGTAATGACCACAATTGCTATGCAACTCTCGGTACCATCATCTGAGTGCATGGATTGATGCATTCTGCAATGCTTTATTCATGCATCTTATCTCTGGCCCTGTGATCTCACAAGTCACATGTGTCCTTCTCTAGACGGTAACAGCTATTTTGCATAGCTTAACTATTTTTTTTCCAAGCAGCATGACTTACCTCTATTTGCACAGTCAGTAAGCCTGAACACAGAGTGCACAATTTTGTAGTTTGACATATTTTATTTTCAGTTACAAACAAAACTGTGCAACCATGTATACACCAATACAGGGTTTGTAATCTAATAAGTGAATCTTACATTTTTACAGAAACAAGGAAAAAAAAGACAACTGCAAGAGAGGTGATCAAATAATTGAACAGAACCAGTGTTGTTTTTCTACGCTTTAGGGGTTTCAGGCCTTCTCATCTGACGAGAATTAATTGATAATGACCTAGCTTGAGTTTCAGCACGCCTATACGTAGAAAAAACTCTACTTTCTTGCAGAGTGCAGGTCAATACATACATAGAAAATTGCACCACATAAATGGCAGGAGCTACCTAAATGCCTTCAATTATAGTTACTTTACTTAAACACAATAACATAACACAGAATTGACTAGAGTAACAAAGAACTATTGCAAATAAGTGGGCCTTGATCGACGCCATATATGTAGCCTTCGAAACAGACGAAGGGCTTGAGGTGTGCTTCCTGCCTGTTTCTGGCACTTAATTTGCAATATATGAGTAGAATACACAGTGAGAAAAAATCTGTTCTATATCATGAGCTGTGTAGTGCACGTAGGTACTATGATTTATCACAAATGTATGACTAAACTAGATACCCTCTATATTAGTAGGCCTGAAGTTGAGGGCGCAGCTTTTCTGTAGGTAGTGGCTAATAAAATTTCAAAACATGGGTATCAGCTGTGCATGAACGATAAGTGATATGCTAATATAATGCCATAATAAATAGGACATTTCATAGTACATGCATCAGAAATAATACGATGACTCTCTATGTTATACTCCGAGGAAACCTACAAAATGAACAATGAATATGTATATACGAACACACACACATACACATACACACACACACATACAGTTATTATTTCACATGATGTCTGCCACAGATTCCAATGCTGGTGTGCCTGCTACTCAGGTATCCTCAAAAGAAAGAGCATTGAAAAGTGCATGAACATAAAACAAACTTAAATGTCTCTAAAGTTTGTGAAAATTCAGCTCGCCAGCAGCCTTATCTACCCAGCCTAACAATGTAACAAAAAACACACAAACGAAATAAACTGCACCAAAAAGAAGATAAGTTAGGCGTTGTCCTTAAGCTTGTTGAGAATCTTCATCAGTTTACTGCTTGCCCAGCAACGTGGAAAACTCTCTTCCTCGTGCAGCAAACTTTGAATTAGTCCCAATGTTTGGGCGAAGGCAGACGGGTAGGTAACATCCTTTATGTCATGTACGGTCAAACACAAGAAAAGTGTCTTTTCAAGCGTGCAGTCATCTCTCAGGGTAACACGCTCGTCCTCAGCACAAAAAATAAGCTTTGTTGCCGAGCTCCAAACAATCATGGGCCCTGGCAACCCATGGACATCTGCAAGATACTGGAAAAAAGTAATAAAAACTAATATATGTTTTATGTTCTGCACAGCACATATTCATACAAAAAGCTAACAATTCAGTAGTAGTGGATGGATGAATGCCAGCACTAAAATATTGCAAGCTTTAGATGCAAAACCGTGCGTAAATTGAGATTGCTATGGGCGTGGTGTATGCCACAGTAAATAAATCAGTTTCAGCCACCCAGATACGCAGCTATAGGTGCCGCTGCTTGAAATTTTGCTAATGCATTCAAAGCAGCCACAAGTACAATGTAAGATCTCACAAGTTTATAAGCAAGCGTTTCTTTGTGTTTTGCACGCAATGTTCATATCATATATCTGTTCCATGAAAATGGGTAAAAACAGCAGCCAAATGAGTGTACTGAGACCATCAGTTACGGAAAGCAGAGCCTTGGCTTGCTTCAATAGTAGGCTGAAATGGAGGCGTGAAGCCACCTCTCAATGATGACATATCACAGGTGGTGACAGATGGCATGTGTGTTGGGCATGTCCTTTTGCACTAAACTTGAGTGATGTAGTGTCACGCTCACAGGGCAAACCTGAAAATACCTGGTTTCTGTTCCTGTTGGGAAATGGAAGTACCACAGGACAATCAAAAAGGCCCGAATGGATTGCCTACATTGAGTTGCATGATTGCTTATGTGTGTACGCCTTTGTGCATACAGATGTACTTGAACTATCTTAAACTATTAAATGCGAAGCATTTCTTAGCGGACCTCAGGCACTTTCGCGGTTTCTATCTATCTATCTATCTATCTATCTATCTATCTATCTATCTATCTATCTATCTATCTATCTATCTATCTATCTATCTATCTATCTATCTATCTATCTATCTATCTATCTATCTATCTATCTATCTATCTATCTATCTATCTATCTATCTATCTATCTATCTATCTATCTATCTATCTATCTATCTATCTATCTATCTATCTATCTATCTATCTATCTATCTATCTATCTATCTAGCCGCCTATGTCTGTGCGCTCTCCAGGTCGTTTCCGTAACTTGTAATATACCAAAATTGGCATAGCAGGGGATCAGTGTATGACGACCACGATCCACTGGTCATGACATGAATAGCGCAAAATACCTGTCGCGTACGTCATGAAACCCTTTTTCTCAGTCACGCCTGGCACATACCCGCATACCAGAGTTCATGTTTTGCAGGTGTCTGCCACAGGTGATACAGAGTCTCAACCAACACAGTAACCGCGAACACACACACATCGGCACGCAGGAAAAGTGATAATAATTATAATTGTTCGGCTTTCGTGTCCCAAAACCACGATATGATTACGAGAAGCGCCGTAGCGAAGGGCTCTGGAAATTTTGACCATCTGGTATTCTTTAAACTGTACCTAGATCGCACACTACAGGGGCATCAAGCATTTTGCCTCCATCAAAATTCGAATGCTGCGGCCGGGATCGAACCCACGACCTTCGGGTCAGCAGCCAAGCACCGTAACCGCTACAACACCGCGGCACACGCAGGGAAATTGAGGAAGCTGAAGACAGAACAGCTCTGGAAGACGCTCAACTACCATCCACTCGTCCATGTGGTCCGCAACGTGGACCACGTGGATTACGCAAAAACCGGGAACAATGCTTCCTACAATAAATCTGCCGAGATAACCAGGAAACATTGATCTATAAGACCCAACAACGCCTGGTCCTTATACTGTGTAAAAGATGGCTTGGATGGAGACAGGGCATCAAAAGACCTCGCTACCCCCGTCCAGAACAGGAGGCGTCATAGATCATTTCACCGTAAGAGGCATCCAGGATTTCTACCAGCTGTACTATACCTCGCACTTCTCTACACTTAGACCCATCGTATCCGCGATCACGAACGGATCCCAATAAGAAGTCCGGTCCAACTGCTGGGGTTCACTGATCACGGTGGTGAAGACCTTGTTTAAGAACTGTCAAGAACCCTTTCCACACATGCACACGGGTTCGTGCGTGCGTGCGTGCGTTCTCCGCGCGTGCGTGGGTTTTCCGTCATAACGGACAAGTGTAATCATAACAACTGTAACAACTGCAACTGTGACTGTAACGTACGTGCAGTGTGCCTGCGCGGGCCACTCGGCTGCGTATATATCTAGGGAAACTTTCCTGAACGAAGCTTAGTTGCGAGTAACGCCGGTCCTGCGCATATGTGTTCCTTCTTTGTCTTGTTCGGATTCGCGCTATCCAGTATTGAAAAATATAAGCACTACATATCAGCTTACCGTGTCTGGTGTTGGTAACACCCATGTTTCTGCTGGCATCGTCACGCAACAGTAAACTGGTTATATAATACATATGCGACTCTTCAACATATGAGTGTGCGTATACCACTTCCACATTTCTCTAGCGGCATTCCGTAACGTTTCGCTCAATGTGAAAAATTTCACCAGAGTCACCATCCCGCGCATGCTTCGCATAACGTCGATTCCCACGGTACGTGGGATCTGCGAATTTTTTAAACAAAGGAATTGACTGGGCCCTATTCAATTGCTGAAAAGGAACTCTGCTACAAACAAGGTGGACGTAGCGATAGAGTCCACATTGAAAAACTAAAGGCCATGTCCACACTAAAATACATAGCACTTCCCACTCATCATGTAAGGTGGCTACGCATGTAAGGTGGCTACACATAGGCTAGTATCAATATTCTTTGCAGCACCAAGGAAACAAACTTCAATCTACATGGATGTTCTAATACTGAAATTTGACATATAATTTTTCGTTGAGTGCATCATACAAATTACATTCAAAGTCAATGTCACAGTACTTTAGCAGACTCAAAGGGCCCACTTTGTGTACAGAGATGCATGCAGTGAATGGTGCTGTTGTATATAGACTAATATCACAACTCTGCAGGTCCTTTCGGCTGTCAATGCACACGTCTGAGAGTGGTGCCACCACCTGCTTATTGAATATTGTCTTTCTTTCATTGAAATTAAAGCTCTTTTGCAGAAAAACATTCTTGTATTCAAAAGTATTTTGTGTTTGCATATATCATAATTGAGCATAAAATTACCCTGAATATCTCCTTCAACGTGGTCTTGACAAACATGTATTTGTCGTCTGCAGACATAGAATAGCTCTTTTTTCATATGCTGCGCCGAAAATTGCTGCATAATTGCGACGAAATTGTCGTGCGAAAGAAAATTCTTCAATGGAATGAGCTAGCTATAGACTTAATTGTAAGTTATCAACTCTCCACCAGAAACAAATATCTAAGTTATATCTGTTGCAGTACCTAAACGCTGATAAATAGTTGCATTGTTTACGAACGTTTTACGATAGTCATGCACGTACAATAATGATTTCGTTTTTGAGCAATATATGAGAGATAGATCCGCTTCAGGTGCACAATTGTAGATGCTGCTTGATATCGTTCTTGATTCGCGAACCACATAATAGTGAGAAACAGTGTTTCGCTTTCTGACAATTTGCGACCTTCTGCATTTCGAAGAAAAGGTCCGAGCAAGAGGCTTTACCGATGGGCCTTTCACAGATCTGTTAGGAGCGGTGCTTTGTTTTCTAACAGCACAACACAAAATTGGGAGCATCGAAATAAACTCACACAGTCGTGCATAGTTCACGGGGCAGTGCCCGCAGTAGGAGCACCAGGCAACTTGATGTGGCACGCCTGGTTCCCCTGGCTGGCGGCTGTACGCGAGCCATCCAATCTGATTCACTCACACTCACATCGCACTCACACGTGCCATCATAACTGCACGCTCTTCTCTGAATGCCTTTGACGTCGGTCGAGGTGTACATCCC
>NC_051180.1:208151386-208251385 GCF_013339695.2 Rhipicephalus sanguineus
ACTTGATGCAAGCTCCTTGATCCCCCTACAGTTTTATCGCAGGATGCTCAACTCAAACCACCTGCAGATCGGACTCATCAGACATGATTTTAGTTCAAAGATTTGAATTAATGCCAAACACTTTTGTCTAGAGATGAACTACTATAGTTGGCTACGGAGGAAATTGTACGCACATAAATCTTTTATAATAACCATATTGCCACTCCCACTTCTTGTTTTATTTTGATGTTTTTCGGGTTTGACCAGCAAGACGTTATCAACGATCGACGCTGTCCGCAAAGCAGTGTTCGACAAGCTTCGCGTTTTTAGTAGATCGTTTTGTTAGATTGCGCGCTGCCCGCGATGTCCAGCTTTGTCGAGAGATAATGCCGCCACCAGCGATATTGCTGGAAAGTTCGATAGCGCCTGTATAAAAGCCGACGCGCTTGACGCGCTTGTCAGTTTTTCGACGGTCGACGCTCTGTCCGCCGCTATCAGTGCATGCCGTGTGTATTCTGTAAATTAACTTTCAGTTTCCCGCCACAAGTTCGACCCAATAAACGTTCCATCTTGAACACGCCGGCTGCTGTCTTCATCGACGTCACGACCACGTGACATCTGGTGGAGTGCTCCCCGGTCCATGTCCGAACGCACCCATCCAGCGTGAGCCGAGCCCTCGCCGCGAAGAAGACACCGCAAACATCAGCGACAGTCGAGCCGGCCGCAGACTGAAAGGACTACCTTCCCCCCCCAATACGGACACCTACCGGACAGACAAAAGCCACGGCGACAAGAACAACAGCAACGATGACGGCCCGCAGCGACCCGGCCGCGATAGTGATGCAGCCGCCCAGGGAGCCGCCGACATTTCGTGGTTCGCCAGGTGAATACCTCGAAGCCTGGCTAGAGAAATTCGAAAGGTCGCAACATTTAACAACGGGAACGCTGACGACAAGCTGCGCCACGTGTACTTCTACCTGGAAAAGCAGCAAGGACATGGCTCGAGAACCGGGAGTCCACACTTTGAACCTGGGATCTCTTTCGCAGTGCTTTTTTGGAGACATCACGAGCGTCGTCCGAAAGGGCCGCCCCTTGCTGGGACACGGGTTCAGCTCCCGAACGAAAACGTGGCCATCTTCGCGGAAGAAATGACCCGGCTGTTCCGCCACGCTGACCCCAACATGCCTGAAGAAAAGAAGGTTATTTCCTCATGCGAGGGGTAAAAGAACAGCTCTTCGCTGGACTTATGAGGAATCCGCCGAATACCGTCCAAGAATTTTTCTCCGAAGCAACAACATCGAGAAACGCTTGAGATGCGAACATGGCAATACAACCGCAGCTTCTCGAGCACAAGCTACGCCGACGTTCAAGCACTAGGATCCGCCGACCTGCGTGAGACGATTCGAGCAATCGTGCAAGAGGAGCTGCGAAAACTTCTACCTTCGTCGCAACCTCAAGTATATTCCATCGCCGACGTCGTGCGCCAGGAGATCCAGCATTCACTCGGTGCGCCTCAGCTAGTAAGCCGCAGCTGCAAGCTATGAGCTATGCTGCTGCAGCCCGCCGTCAGGCTCCTCCTCCACGCCACGCCAAGACGACACACCCGCCGCAGTACCGTCGCCAGATGCCGCTGCCGCCACCGTCGCCCTACCGTCCACCTGTCGGCCAGAGGCCGCCGCCGCCACCGACGCCTTTACCGCCCACCTGTCGGCCAGCGCTACACCCCGAGGAAGACCGATGTCTGGCGCGCCCCTGACAACCGCCCGCTCTGCTACCACTGCGGGGAGGCCGGCCACACGTACCGCCGCTGCCAGTACCGTCAGATGGGGCTACGCGGATTCGCCGTCACCGCAACACAGTGGAACCTCACCGGAACACAGTGGCAAGAACGACGACCTCCCGCTCGCAGTCGCCCGGCCGTTACATGTCACCGCACCGCCACCGCAGTACACTGGCCCAAACGGGCCGGTCCGCCTAGCCCGTATCCGGAACTAAGGGCAGCAACCGATGGAGGTGCGGTTGCTGAACGATGAAATGCTGAAGATCCTCCGCCGTCGACGACGACGCCGCGACGAAGTTCCGAGCCCCCGCCGCACGCCGAACGACGTCCTGAAGACGAAACTTTGCGACCGGAAGCAGACCTGACGACGCAACGCGGAAGCAGCGGTGCAAACCGACGTAGCCGTGACCCGACGCCACGACGTAACCGCAACGCAAGACGGCGGACTAGCGACCTCAACGTTCTGATCGACGGCTACAACGTCACCGCTCTCGTCGATACTGGAGCCGACTATTCCGTCATCAGTGGGCCGTTCGCAGCACAAGAAAGTTAGGACTGCTTGGGAAGGCCCCGAGATCCGGACCGCTGGAGGCCATCTCATAACACCGATTGGTGTCTGCACGGCGCGAATCACCATCAAAAACCGGACTTATCCTGCGAGCTTTGTAATCCTACAAAACTGCTCCAGGGATGTGATACTTGGAATGGACTTCCTAAGTGACCACGGCGCCGTCATCGACCTGAGGTCTGAGTCGATAACACTGACCTCAGACAAAGCGCTCCCGCCCCACCCGATGCCAGGCAACCATGCATTGAATGTGATAGAAAAGCAGGTGACCATTCCGCCGCGCTCCAGCGTCATTATTTCCGTCGGCACCGAAAAACCTGCGAACCTTGAAGGCGTCATCGAGGGCGATCAGCACCTACTAGTGAACCGTCAAATTTGCGTCGCACGAGGTATAGCCGAGCTGCGTGACGGTAAAGCAAAGGTAGTGCTGACAAACTTCAGCCACGAATATAGGCACCTCAACTTTGGTACGACGGTTACCTACATCGACGAATGTGTAGCCGCCAGCGATGCTTTCGCCCTCTTCGATGCTGACGAACCTGCTTCGACGAATAGAGGTCCCGAACCAGATTTTGACGTCAACCCGAGCCTTCCGAAGGCCAAGCGAGACCAGCTCAAAACCCTGCTCCCGCAGTACAAGGACTGTTTCACGTCGTCATCGCGGGTCCGACAAACGCCCCTTGCGAAGCACCACATTATAACACAAGAAAATTCTCGACCACTCCGTCAGAGCCCCTACAGAGTTTCTACTCGAGAGCGCGACGCGATAAAGAAACAAGTCGAGAAGATGCTACGCGACAACATCATCCAGCCGTCCAAGAGTCCGTGGGCGTCACCCGTGGTGTTAGTGAAGAAGGACGGGACACTGCGCTTCTGCGTTGATTATCGCCGCCTGAACAAAATCACGAAGAAGGACGTGTACCTCCTCCCACGAATAGACGACACCCTGGATCGACTTCACAACGCGACGTACATTTCGTCGATGGACCTCAAGACCGGCTACTGGCAAATCGAAGTCGACGAGAGAGACCGAGAAAAGACTGCCTTTATAACACCCGACGGCCTCTTTGAGTTCAGGGTCATGCCTTTCTTTCTTTGCTCGGCACCCGCGACGTTCCAGCGTGTTGTCATGGACACCGTACTGGCCGGATTGAAGTGGCAGACGTGCCTTGTGTATTTGGACGACGTCGTCGTGTTTTCCTCGACCTTCGACGAGCATCTCCGGCGGCTTGAGGCAGTACTTCAAGCAATCAAGACCTCTGGACTGACACTGAAGCCAGAAAAGTGCCGATTAGCGTACGACGAGCTCTTGTTTCTGGGTCATGTGATCAGCAAGTCTGGAGTGCGCCCAGACCTGCGGAAAACAGCTGCCATCACCGACTTCGCGCCACCCACCGACAAGAAGGCCGTGCGCCGATTTCTCGGCTTATGCGCCTATTACAGACGCTTCGTCAAAACGTTTCACGGATCGCCGAACCACTGACGCTTCTCACGAAGAATAACGTGGAATTCAGGTGGGAAACGGCGCAAGTGCAAGCCTTTCAAGAACTTAAACGACGCCTGCAGACGCCACCCATACTTGCGCATTTCGACGTTTGCGCCTATACGGAAATACACACCGACGCAAGCAGCGTAGGACTCGGTGCCGTCCTTGTGCGAAAGACTGACGGGCTTGAAAGGGTTATCAGTAATGCTAGCCGGTCACTATCCAAGGCAGAAGCAAACTATTCCACAACAGAAAAGGAGTGCCTTGCCATCATCTGGGCTACGTCAAAGTTTCGCCCCTACCTCTATGGCAGGCCCTTCAAAGTTGTCAGTGACCATCACGCCTTATGTTGGCTAGCTAACTTGAAGGACCCTTCAGGTCGTCTCGCACGATGGAGTCTGAGGCTTCAAGAATTCGATATTACCGTCGTGTACAAGTCCGGACGAAAACACTCTGACGCCGACTGCCTGTCTCGTGCCCCCGTCGACGCGCCGCCGCAAGACGACGACGATGACTGCTTCCTCGGAACTATAAGTGCCGACGACTTCGCCGAAAGGCAACGGGCCGACGCGGAACTGGGGGGCCTTATTGAGTACCTCGAGTGCAAGACCGCCGTTGTTCCGAAGGTATTCAAGCGAGGACTGCCGTCATTTTTCTTACGGAACGGCGTTCTACTGAAGAACTTCTCGCCACTTCGAACCGACTACCTTCTCGTCGTGCCCTCATCATTGCGACGAGAAGTCCTCCAGGCCCTACACGACGACCCGACGGCTGGACACCTCGGTGTTTCCCGCACGCTCGCCAGAATACAGGAAAAATACTACTGGCCACGCCTTGCTGCCGACGTCGCCCACTACGTTAAGACTTGCCGAGATTGCCAGCGACGGAAGACACCGCCGACTAGGCCAGCGGGACTTCTGCAGCCATTCGAACCACCTCACCGGCCGTTCCAGCAAATCGGGATGGACCTACTGGGGGCCGTTCCCGACGTCGACTTCCGGCAGCAAGTGGATCGTCGTAGCAACTGACTACCTCACCCGCTACGCCGAGACAAAGGCCTTGCCCAAGGCAGCGCCGTCGAGGTAGCCAAGTTCTTCGTGGAGAACACCGTCTTGCGTCATGGCGCCCCAGAGGTCCTCATCAGAGACAGAGGTACCGCCTTTACTGCGAACTTAACTCAGGCGATCTTCAAATACAGCGAGACGAGCCACGCCGCACACCCGCCTACCACTCGCAGACCAATGGCGTCACCGAACGTCTAAATAAGACCATCGCCGACATGCTGGCCATGTACGTCGCCGTTGAGCACAAGACGTGGGACGCCGTCCTTCCGTACGCGACCTTCGCCTACAACACGGCCGTCCAAGAAACAACGCAGATGACGCCGTACAAGTTGGTTCTACGGAAGGAGCCCGGAGACGACGCTCGACGCCATGCTACCAAACGTCACCGACGAAGAAAACCTCGACGGCCGCCGCTTACTTACAACGTGCCGAGGAAGCTCGACAGCTCGCCCGCCTGCGCATCAAGACCCAGCAGCACACCGACAGCCGTCGCTACAATCTCGACGACGCTTCGTGGAATACCAGCCCGGCGACCGTGTCTGGGTCTGGACGCCGATACGCCGACGTGGGCTTAGCGAAAAAACTCCTTCGGCGATACTTCGGACCATACAAGGTTCTTCGACGTCTCGGCGCTCTTGACTACGAGTTCTTCCCGACGGCATTGAACTCCCAGCGACGCCGCGCACGACCTGAAGTCGTCCATGTCGTGCGCCTTAAGCCGTTTTTTGCACGTTAGCGAACTTGGGACTCTACGTTTACCTTTGTTATTGTAATTTATTTATGTATGCAGTTGTTTTTTTTTCTCTCTTCTTTGTTCTTTCACAAGCATCGGGACGATGCTTTTTCAGAGAAGGGCAATGCCACGCCCACTTCTTGTTTTATTTTGATGTTTTTCGGGTTTGACCAGCAAGGGACGTTTATCAACGATCGACGCTGTCCGCAAAGCAGTGTTCGAGAAGCTTCGCGATTGTAGTAGATCGTTTTGTTAAGATTGCGCGCCGCCCGTGAATGTTCCAGCTTTGTCGAGAGATAATGCCGCCACTAGCGATATTGCTGGAAAGTTCGATAGCGCCTGTATAAAAGCCGACGCTCTTGACCGCTTGTCAGTTTTTCGACGGTCGACGCTCTGTCCGCCGCTATCAGTGCATACCGTGTGTATTGCTGTAAATTAACTTTCAGTTTCCCGGCCACAAGTTCGGCCAAATAAACAGTTCCATCTTGAACACGCCGGCTGCTGTCTTCATCGACGTCACGACCACGTGACAATATAAATCATGCAGGTTTTGTAAAATAGTGTACGTTAGAGATAGTAGTAATGTTCGGCTTCATACTGAAAGTGCTCGATCGTGCCCCGTGTTAGCCGTTCAGCCACAGTACACTCGCCTTGTTTTTGGGATGGCTCACTGCTCTCCCGTCGTAGTTTACATATGGCACTCCAAATCGTCCACCATTTTCCCGCACAGTTTACCGCTACAGTAATGTTTCCTTCAGTGTCAGGGATAGCTTGTGGGATAACGTATCGCTCCCCCTTTTTATTAGGAGCTGGCTCGCCAGCTTCATAAGCCGAGGCAAAGTTCCGCGTCGTAAGCGTAACCTTAGTTCCAGACGCGACCGCTAGCGGCGCATCGTGATCTATTTGTCTCGGCACTTTGAGGCGTCTTGGTAGTCCCGGCACATGGGGAAGTCCATTAGCAGATGGTGCCACCATCTTCTCTTTTGCTTTGTTTAGCTTTTTCCGTCAAGAATCCGAACGGCAAACGCAAGCGACAGAACGGAACGCTTTTATTCTGTCAGAGAGACGCAGAAGCGGCTGCATATGTACCGAGTAATCATTTCGTGTATCGGTAATTGATTTTGCATATGTGCGGAAACAAGAAAGTTAACTCACGCGAAAATGAAGAAACTACATCTTCAAACAGCGCATACACATGAAGACACAAAGAACTGACAACGCAAACAATATTACACTGATTTTTTTATTCAACACCTCAACGTATATACAGAAACCAAAGAAACCACGTGATACAAAGTAAGCCACTCATGATGTCACAGATGACGCCATCATGATGTCATTTTAGATAACGTGGCTTTTTACATCGTTCGTGTTGCGCCGCCACCGACGTGCAAGTTTTCGCGTTTGATGAGGCATCTAAGGAGTCTCTCCTACACTGAAATAACTTCTGCTGTCGGCGACAGACAGTAGGACCTGGCCTTAAGAGACAAAAACAGTGCGTACCATATTGCTGTAACGCCTAATTTTAAAACAAAAAAATGTGAGCTCTATACCGAAGGCATTACGTTAATGTTTAGCGGCGAGAGCGGATACATTACAATGAACAGAGCGCCTGCTTTGTGCACTTAAATTTGATACCTTTGTGATATCTTGCTTGTTTATGACGTGAGGTAGGATATCGACATTATTTTGGTATGCTGCGAATTATTAATGTTGAACTGTGCTTAAATCACTCCAGCGGATGGCAGACGTGTAAGCATAGCCTTTATCAGGGACAGCTTACGGCTCTCCCATAGTAGAGTACATATAGAATTTCTAATAACAAACATGTTTAAGGCGGTAGCTAAACGCGAAATATGACCGGCGTCCTGCTTCGGCGTCCCACGTCGGCGGCGTCAACACAAGGAATACAAGAAATGACCATCACCTGATGACGCCACCGTACGACGTCATCATGACCTAACAAATCGCCAAATTTTGTAACGTCATCATGACGCCACTGTAACGTCACATAACGTGACGTCCCATAGTGACGTCATCACATGACATAATTGCTTGGTCAATGGTGGGCCGATCACGGAGGCAGTGCAAAACAAGGTGAAGTGCAGACAAGCTTACAATGCCTCCGATCCTGGAGGCATTGCAAAACCACGTTAGTTGCAGAAACCTACGGAGGGGGGTGCGGGAGGTTCGATACATCGATTTAGAAGAAAAAGAAGAAGATGTCTATTGTCTTCGAGTCTACTGAGGCCGGGATACTGTAGAATTAGGAGGTGCCCTTGGGGTTTCGCGACATGATTTGGCAATATCTCAGTGCTTCGGTTCTTAGAGGGGGGGGGGGGGCTGATTTGCCTTAATAGATTTCGTAGCCGCTTGATGGCCATTGTTCCAGTCCAACTTGTCCTTTTGTCGTTTTCGCCTTCTTAAAGTTCATGATGTTTTTAGTTTCTTCATAGGATACTGATCTCGTTATGGTGTTTTTTTTAAATTTCTTTGTCCTGATTGCGTAATGCGCGTCGCTCCACTTTTTTTACTGGTGTCCACAGCAATAAAGACAAGTATAATACACCAGACACAATAGCTTGCGCCGGACAGTACGATACACTCGACGTCCTTGGGGAGGCCAGTAGGGACCGCAAAGGCCGACATCGGTGGGGATTTTATCCCTTTCCGTTCTGGTCCTACGCAAGCGTGCATACACTAAGTAATGCTGTGGCGGCCCTTACCACATAAGTCTGTGGAAATGTATGTAGTTAGCCTCTTGGTTTTCTTTAAACACAAGCCTTTAGTAGGAAGGCTTGCAGTTGGCGTCTCTCATAGTCATATGGGGATTTTCGGACGTAAAACCCCAAGCCTTAGATGCCTCATCAAATGCCAAAATAGACCGTAGGCGGCGTCAACACGATGTGATGCAGAAAAATCACGTGATGACGTCACAATATGACGTCATCCTATGGCTTTAGGTACAGATCATATGGCTTTATGCATAGATCGCAAAAAAATTTCGACGTCATCATTGCGTCTCATAATGTGACGTCACATGATGACATCATCACATGACATCGTCGCCTGGTTAAAGGTGGGCCGATCACAGAGGCGGTGCGTAACCATGTGAGGTGCAGAAAGCTTGCAATGCCACCGATCCTGGAGGAAGCGGAAAACGACGTTAGGTGCAGTAAGCTTTCCGAGGGGGGCGGGAGAGGTTCAATACATTGACTGAGAAAAGAAAAAAACACATGATGTCTCTCGCCTTCGAGTCGTCTTATACTATGCACAAGAGACCCAGTTTCACGACTTACAATTAGGGACAGCTTACCGCTCTTCCATAGTAGAGCAGCCAGTGCTGTAAATTGTCCCCATAAATAAATGCGAAGCATTTCTTAGCGAACCTTTGGCACTTTGAGCGTATCTATCTATCTATCTATCTATCTATCTATCTATCTATCTATCTATCTATCTATCTATCTATCTATCTATCTATCTATCTAATCTATCTATCTCTCTATCTATCTATCTATCTATCTATCGATCTATCTATCTATCTATCTATCTATCTATCTATCTATCTATCTATCGATCTATCTATCTATCTATCTATCTATCTATCTATCTATCTATCTATCTATCTAGCCGCCTACGTCTTGGGTGGTCTGATGATCGCCTCCTTAACTTGGTGTAGACCAAAAGTGGCATGGGAGGGTAAGAGGATTTGACGAATATGAATGTCTGGTCATGACATGCATAACGTGACTCTCCTGTCGCGTACATCGTCAAACCTTTTCCTCCAGACACGTGTGGCACATACCCGTTAACCCATGAGCCGCGGTGTACGGGTATGCGCACAGGTGATTGACAATTTATATCTACCCAGGAACGGCGAGAACAGACATTGGGAATTTAATGCAAGAGCGTTAAGAAAAAAAATTACACCGTCTCCCGCTAAAGGGGA
Organism: Rhipicephalus sanguineus; assembly: GCF_013339695.2. Taxonomy (NCBI): domain Eukaryota; kingdom Metazoa; phylum Arthropoda; class Arachnida; order Ixodida; family Ixodidae; genus Rhipicephalus; species Rhipicephalus sanguineus. The sequence continues at coordinate 208,160,946 of NC_051180.1, forward strand.
TTATGAGGCGATGCGAAGCCGGAGCACTTGCACGATCGCGTTCCGTTGGCGTTCGTTGGGCATGCTAGCGACCTCGCGTCGTGGAACGCGAAGATAAACACTACGAGCGTCGTGTCTTCCCTCTAGCCTGGCCGTTAATTATCACAGGGCGAGCGGGGAACGCGGTCGACAGGCGCGCGAGAGGGGGAGGGAACGCGCATGCGCTGGCGCTCATTGTGGCATTGCGCAGGATAGAATTTCGGCATGACGAACCTGCATTTCAGAGGAGTCAACCGAAGCAAGTGCTGGACTGAACGCGCGCAGCGCTCTACCACTTGAAGGAGAGGAGACTAGAGGAGGAGAGTAGCGCATGCGCCGCTAGAGCAGAAGCGAGAACGCAGGAGAAGCGCAAGCAGGTGCTGGTAGAGAAGTGGAGAGAGTAACGCGCAGCTGTTGGAGAGAGGGAAGGGGGAGAGTTGCGCATGCGCAGTGTGAGTGCGGACTACCAGGCCAATGCCACGGGACATACCCCCGAGCAAGAGATGCTTCGCATCTAAAACCGACATCGGCAGCGTTGACCCGACGAATGCAAAGAATGAAAATCAGTATCTCAGCAGGAATCGAACCCAAGCATTCTGCGTGGCAGTCAGATATTCTACCACAGAGCCACGTCACGCCTTTAAACTGCTTTGGAAAAAGACGCCATGCAGGCGTAATGTCGGTGCAACGTCAATTGTGGTTCTATAGTGCTGGCTCCGCTTTTATAGCAGTCTGATAAACATTACATTTGTATTCCTTTGATTCAGCAAGCTATATTGAAGCATTGCTCAACCCCAGAGGAATACATTAACGAAATGTACGTATGATATTCACATGACTGCACCATAAAGTGCGCTTAGTTTCGGTAATACTGACGTATGTACTGTAACGTGAGGGCTGAAGTTACGTCGCATCATAAGCTAACCTTTAAACGCCAGTGTTGCCCACGTGCCTGGTAAGCCCACTACGTGCACACAGCTACTACGTTCAAAAAACATGTCGATCCACCTCGTAACGCTTGGCTCAAAGCCATAAATTACAGCGTAAAAGTACTCGCTGACTGCTTCGCATGAAACCGATTCCCACAACGCGTGGGATCTGCCCAATGGTTTTCTTGAAAAAAGCTCATCGCAGTTTATAGATTAGGAGAGACAGCTTACCGATCTGCCGTAGCTTTTTACGTAGTACTCTAAAGCGTTCACAATTTGTCTAAAAGAACCGGACCGTGTTACCTGAAGATTAAATGCACCGAATGCAGTAAACTGTTTCACGCATTATCGACCTCCATGATCATGTCCTGATTATAAATCACTTGGCTGTTTCTGGAGGCGTACACACAATTTAAACTAAGGTAATAGTGCAGTAACGTAAGTTCGAGTACGGCCCGCCGTGCACCTGTGTCAGCAGTGCAAAGAAACGTGATGTCGACGTTGAACTTCTCTCATAGTAACAGGATGCTCCGAGAAACCATTCTCTGCAGTTCATCGCTATTTCGCAGTACTCTAAAGAAGGGGGAGGGTATGCGGGCCACCCAAGCCCTTCCTTTTAGGCACTGACAAATGTCGCGAATGGTAGGGGTGTCATCGTCATGGGAAGGTACACAGAGCACAGTCGGACGCCTTTTCTGTGAGGTATTCAATGTTGCGGATGTTGCAGATAGCGGTCCCGCCTTCTTCAAAGAAAGCATTAGATGGTGGGCCAAAAAAAATTTAGATGGCGGCCGAGGATTGCATTAAAATTCGCCACAATTCTTACGGGTACCGACTGAAACATATTTATTGAAAAAAACTACGCATGACGTCACGCAGTTCATTTGTGTATACTGCAACTTTTCGGGCGAGTCGAAATGCCAACTCCGTGTGCTTAGATTTAGGTGCACGTTAAAGAACCCCAGGTAGTCGAAATTTCTGGAGCTCTCCACTATACGGCGTCCCTTATAAGCATATCGTGGTTTTGGGACGTTAAACCCGAACAGTTGTTATTAAATGCCAACTGGCGGCAGCAGTTAATCGCCACCACCTCGATCACACATCCGCGCTAAACTGCAGTGCTTTTGAAAAAGCGTAGAAGCACTAAGACCCAGAAAGCGGGGAAGAAGGGAACCCACAGAGCGCCTATTCAAACTACAATTTCGCTATATCAGTGTTCGCTATAGAGAGGTTTCTATTGTATTGCAGTGTTGTCGACTAGTGCGGAGCATGTAAGCGTAGCGGTCTTACATACGTGGTGTTCTTCTATTTCCAACGAACGCGAGCAGTGTTTGTCATTCCCACTCACATACATCAATGCTATATATTCGAAAAACGCGCGCCTTCCGGCTTCTGAGACGTAGCCTATGGTCTAGTACATACTGTGCGTTGAGGGAACGCATAATATAGGCTGATAAAAGCGGGGAAGAAGGGAACCCACAGAGCGCCTATTCAAACTACAATTTCGCTATATCAGTGTTCGCTATAGAGAGGTTCTATTGTATTGCAGTGTTGTCGACTAGTGCGGAGCATGTAAGCGTAGCGGTCTTACATACGTGGTGTTCTTCTATTTCCAACGAACGCGAGCAGTGTTTGTCATTCCCACTGACATACATCAATGCTATATATTCGAAAAAACGCGCGCCTTCCGGCTTCTGAGACGTAGCCTATGGTCTAGTACATACTGTGCGTTGAGGGAACGCATAATATAGGCTGATAAAAAGCGGGGAAGAAGGGAACCCACAGAGCGCCTATTCAAACTACAATTTCGCTATATCAGTGTTCGCTATAGAGAGGTTTCTATTGTATTGCAGTGTTGTCGACTAGTGCGGAGCATGTAAGCGTAGCGGTCTTACATACGTGGTGTTCTCTATTGCCAACGAAACGCGAGCAGTGTTTGTCATTCCCACTCACATACATCAATGCTATATATTCGAAAAACGCGCGCCTTCCGGCTTCTGAGACGTAGCCTATGGTCTAGTACATACTGTGCGTTGAGGGAACGCATAATATAGGCTGATAAAAGGGGGGAAGAAGGGAACCCACAGAGCGCCTATTCAAACTACAATTTCGCTATATCAGTGTTCGCTATAGAGAGGTTTCTATTGTATTGCAGTGTTGTCGACTAGTGCGGAGCATGTAAGCGTAGCGGTCTTACATACGTGGTGTTCTTCTATTTCCAACGAACGCGAGCAGTGTTTGTCATTCCCACTCACATACATCAATGCTATATATTCGAAAAACGCGCGCCTTCCGGCTTCTGAGACGTAGCCTATGGTCTAGTACATACTGTGCGTTGAGGGAACGCATAATATAGGCTGATAAAGCTGATCCGAATAAAAATGCGGCATTCAAATACTTTAAAGAAGGACAAGGCGCGACTCGTTTTCTGTCGATGTTTGTGTGACAGGAAGAACCCTTCCGTCAGCTTACGCCATGCGTTTTACATTTCCTCTCTACGTCATGCTGTGTGCTTGCTTCGCACAGTTTATAACATATGCTGCTCACCGAAGTTTCCAGACTCTGCAGTACGTCGGCCTGAAGTGGAGCGCGGTGTTTGCTTTCACGAAAATGAGACAGGCAGAGTGCTACTTCACGCTATAGGCGCGCGTGACATCCGCCTGATACGATAAGGCTCTGCCGTGAAACAACGTTGGCCGCGCGATTGAAATTCGTCCAGTTTAAAGGTGAGTGACAGAAGGAAACAGCAGTGAAGCGTGAACGGCGGCTGTGTGTGCTTTTGCTTGGTACAGGGCGGGAGCTACTTTAGGGACCAAAAAAATAAACAAACAGAACTAAAGCCTAGAGAACGATAGATTAAATTGCCTATATGCATCGCCACTTAGAATGTGCACTGTACTGTACTCGAGCATTCTTTTGTGACTCTATAGAACTTCCTGCCTCCTTTCAATAAAATTTTGCGATATGCTTGCCGAACCAATCGTTAAGCAGCGAACGAGCCCAGGAAACTACTTTGTTCGGCCCAAACTCGGCTGACTGTGACACAAGAAGTGATTCTAACACGATTACAATGCTGTGCGAAACGCATCTCATGATCCCCGGAAGACTGCCCATTGGAAGCGTGAACCTCGGGCCAAATTCACAAAGGTGTTTGTTAGTATAAGATATCTGTATAAGAGGGAGAGAACGAACATTTATTTTCGAATGTTTTGTAAGAGTGGAGGTCGAGCTCTCTCACTCCGTAAGGCACCGCTCGTCTCGGCCGCCCGTCTGGCCTGGTTTATCAAAGGGAGTCATACTTCCAGACCGTAACTTGACAGCTGTTCCTCGCACCATTCCACGGTTTTGGTGTTGTTTATGATGTCCGGAGTCTGGTACAGTGTCAGTGGATGTTATGTTCTACATATAGGAGGCCTACATATACAGATGGGGTGGAGGAATGGCTCTCCTCCGCACCACGGTCATCGTGTCGGCTAGTGGGTGCGGAACGTGGCGTATAGATGTTTCAAGTATGGGAAGGCTACCGTCTGTATACTCTTCTCTGGTCCATCGAATCCTCTCCATTTAAATTATTGACAAATATACATCATTTATGAAGTTTTAAGAACTGTGCAAAGCTAGATAGACAAATGTTTATTCGTGCTCGTTCCAATTCCATCATGGCACAGTCTCCGTAGGTCGATAATCGAACCCACGACCTCATTCACAGCTGTATAGCGCGTCACAGTTGCTGCGCCACTGCGGGTGATGAAGGCTGGAGACGGGAAACAAGCCGAAAAGTAACGAAGGCGCAGATCGAACAAGGAATACTGATCAGCGTCTCTTTCGTTTAACCTGTCAAATGTATATATTTTATTTATGAGGCAAGGTATTGAATCGCGCGAGAGACGAATCAAGACGACTGCAAAAAAAAAAAGAAAAAAACAACAGAAGAAAGCCGCCAATGGTGATGCGACGACAGTTCCGGAGGGGCGCAGCAAAGTCGAGAAAGGGAAGTAGATCCCAGGAAAAATAGGAACGTTCGCACACATCGAGGGAAGCTTAGAAAGATAGGAAACGAAAATGAATAAAACACCAGGAAATGAGAGGGGAAAGAACGACAAGTGACTCCCTTTACGAAAATCAATAGCTCTCACCTTATCTCGTCTTCAGTTTCTATTTGCTTTGGTTCCTTTAGCTGTGCTCAGTACATTTCGCGTATTCCTCGCTTCGGTCTCTATTCGCGTACTTCTCACAGAATGCCACGAGCGAAGAGGCAAGCGAAGGGGTCGAAAATAGTAACGACAGTCGGGTAACGGTAAGGATCTGCCTAGAGCAGTGTAGGCGGGGGAAGAGGAAAGGGAGTGCGGAGAAGAAAACTGGGCTTGGGCTCTGACGTGGTGCGAAACTGGGGTGTAAAGCCGGAAACGCGAGGAAGGTTTCTTTTCCGAGCGTTATTCATGGCGCGACGATCGTTGGAAGAAGCAAAAAGGGAAAGAGGGAGCGGCGTTGTCTGGTACGGGCTTCTTCCTTCGGCTCCCGTTTGAGCCTCCTGGGGAATCCGGGGAACGTCGAGCGGCGTCAGAGCAATCAAGCCTCGGCGATCCCTACGGCGTCTGCGTGCGTGCGTCGCTAAGGGACGCCGGCAAGCTCCAGCTGTGGCCGCCGGAAGCAAGGAGACCGCAGCTAAGCAAGTATGATTGCCATGTGGTTATGTATGTGGCCGAGCCAGCGCACTGGGGCTTCCACGACGCTTCGCAAACGAACCGGGAAGCGAGCTGTGGACGCGGCTCGTTTAGGCGATTCCTGCAAAAGTTATAGTCACAGTGCGATGAAACTAGGGCAAGACGCCTCGATTGAAGGCTGAAAAAGCGGAGGCTGCGTTACTGTAGTGAAAGAGCTACACAAATTAAGGTAGGAGCGGAGTAGAAAGCCCAAGACCTAAGTTGCACGGTCAGTGCATATAGTTGGCTGTATTATATGGAAACGTACAGCGAGGAAGAAAGGAGCACAGAGGCGGTAATTCACGCATTTTCTCGCTATAACACTCAAAAAAGCTTCTTGAAGTTGTGGTGTAGTTATTTCAGTGAGTTATTTATTTGCTTAACTAAAGAATTTGCCTAGGGATCATAGAAAAGGAACTCGCAATAATGCGGCTGCTTAAATTATCTGTGGTTGTTAGTCTCTATTGATGCGCGTTTGGTAATAGTGTAAAATGACGTGTTCTCAATTGCCCCTTTTCAGCGAATGAGCACCTTAAATAGTTGTCGATCAAATCGATATCTTCGTGTTTATGCCTGTATGGTGCGAGTCGTTTATTTATATAATGCGCGCGCCGATAATTTTGATAAACGTGAGTATTCGCTGCGCGACCCAGCCTGTTGTACAAAGCTCTCGACGAAGCCTACAGGAAGACGTGCGCTTCTCCGAAGAGATGTTTTAAATAATGTTTTTAAGAAAAAGAAATCTGGGTAAGAAATAATACTCTGTGTTTCCAATCCATTATTTAAGCATAAAGCAAAATTTTTGCGACAGTTGTTCTTACGGTCATGTAGAATAATAGAAAAATTTACATGTAGGCGTTGTCGAATACGAACGTTTTAGATGATTGGATTTTCAATATAGAGGTGCGCATTGAACGAATTGCCGGCTCTACAAAATCAATATCGTAATCATGTGAAATGAAGCTGATAAGTCTTGCCTTTTCACTTCTTGTTTGCTAGAGCTATTCTACTTCGTTTGCTGGACGTGAACTGGTTTGAGAGAGGTAAATTGAAAAAAAAAGTAACAAGGATCAGATAACTAGATTGTTGCGACATTGTCCAGAGCCCGGCTTGACTGCCATAGCTGTGCGCTGAGAATTAACAGTGCATGTTGTATCAGAAGCGACAGTTTGGTTTCTCTGTTTTAAGCGACCTTTATGCGTGCAAGATTCTGACATGGTTTTTTAGGGCGGCCCGTCCTAGCTTCGAGGAGTAGGAGAGGGTACAGTGCATCTTTGCGGCTTACTAAAAAGTCTAAAGGCCCGAAATGTAGAATTAGAAAAACGCTGCTTTCGCAGAAATTACGCGTAGGTAATATCGTCACCCTAAACTTCGGAAGTTTAAGGAGCTTAAGCTGTACGCAAATCACCAAACCATGGTTACGGGCAAGTCAACACAAGGAGTCACCTGTTGTTTCTTGTAGCAACTTTTGATGGCTACGGTACAGGCTACTGAGTATACAGTCGGCTCATGACATTTAAGGACAGATATTGAACGCGCGAATTTAACTGAGATACAGCTCTGCTCGAGAAGCATTTCGCGTCCTAAAAGCAGTGAAGCTGTGTGTCGTTACGCCATCGAAAGTCGATGGCTTTTTTCTTTTCTTATCTGTGCAAACATCCAAAGGAATTCAATTGAGTAAGATGACGTGTTATTTGACGCTGTCAGTACAAGCTTTGTACTAGCCAACCAGCAAGACCTTGAGCTTAACAAAAGCGGCCCATCACTTTTCACATGCTTCCCTTGCTCGTGAACAGACGTAAGACCGATGGGTTCAACATTTGTTATCCACAACCCCGTGAAACCAATAGACAACGCAGCCAAGAAAAGCCTGGGTGAAATAAACGTTGGTTTTTCATTTAAACGCTGAAATCAGCAACAGAATGCAAACGAGAGCGAAAGAAGAAAGAAATTGCTGTTGGTGAGGGCTGAAGCAGCATCTCTAACCCAATGGTGAAATGCTCTGTCACTTCAACTGTACACGGCTGTGGCCAGCCGTGTACAGTTGTTCACTATGTAAGCTCAGTCCACTATGTTCGCTGCTTGTTTATTATATCAGACTCCGAGAGTATTAGTACCACCACTGATGGCCAGTTTGGCTGACAAGCCTTATAACTACAGGCGCAATGATACAGGCCGTAAAAACGTAAATTATGGGTATAGTAAAAGAAATGAACAGGAAAGCTCACACGCGACCTCATGCCGATGACCCCATGCTCATCAGTGACCTCCCTGCAGAAACGCGACAACTCTTATCGTGACCAATTGAAAGGAATGTGCACGCGACAGTTCGAAGACCGGCGACAAAATGTCAGCCAGTTTCCAACGGGCCATCACACTTTGTGTCATCGTCGCCGGTAATGGGATGGGTCCGTGCCTTGAGCAACCAAATGGCCGCCGAAGGGCGTGAACCGTTTCGGTCAAAATGACGGAAACGGTCTACACCCTCGGTGGTCATTTGTCAACGCTCAACAAAAGGAGGCCGTGTGCGCGGCCCTGCGTGTACAGCTCGTATCGATTGACGAGCTTTATCCTCCGCTGAACACGTTCTCTACCCCTTTTCCCTTTGGTTACAACGCAGGGACACAGAAATGCGGATGTAAATGAGCAGGAAGAGCTGCCACTGCGAGTACTGCGAAGGCACCTGTTATCCTAGTTTACATAAGACATTGTTTCGAAAAATAAGGCCGAAAAAAAAGAAAACTGAACCCGCCAATCAGATAATTCGTGCACCTGGCTGTATATTCGACAAGATAACGCTACCACAGTCACTCGATAAAACATGAGCGGCAGTGACTGTTTCACAGGAATGTGAAATAATTCAACTCAATTAAATTCAATTATTTCATTTTCAGGGCTCGAATACATTACACGAGTAAGCATCTGTTTTTACAGATGCTTACTAATGCGCTCTTTGAAAACAATTATTACTGGCCACGTCCGTAAATTCTGAAATAATGATCAGGATAAGGCATTTTAGTTTGTAAGCACTTTTCAATGACCCTACGGATGTTTGGCATGCATGTGACATTTTTTTTTCACTATGAGTTTTCACGTTGTAACTTTTTCTGTGCTTCGTTTGTGAGAATAAATATTTCAGCATTTGGTCGGAGGTTGAGCGCTTATTCTGCATAGCGCACGGTACGTATATAACTTGCCATTTTGTTATTTCCAGTACGGTATGTTGATTTCTTAGGGAGGTTTCTTTTTATCATAAGCGTTCTTTTCTTCGTTTGAGGAATGATATTGAAATAAGAGGCTGCTCAGTATTTAGCCTTCCTATAATGCCGCAGTTAAAGAACATACAACTTGTTGCAATTATGATGAGGCACAAGACCGTCTTTACAAAAAGAAATGCAGCAAAGATAGTGAATGTATAACATCGACATTTAGGGGAAGGGTGACGTGCGCTATCATAGTGGGTTGGGAACCTTGTACGTGAGGATTTCAGCCATGCGCGTTGTAGCAGAGGCATGACCACCTCGTCTGCAAGAAATCATAGTACTCTAAATAGCGAAGCATTTTTTCGGAACCCGCAGGCATTCCAATTTGAATGTACTTGTTGGCTTACATTTACGTGAAGTTGCAGCAAAGTCTATAATTAAATTAGAATTTTAAAAGTATGCAAAGGTAGTGCCGGAAATGTCGGCTGGAGCAATGAACAATGTTCTTGCCCGTATGTAATAAGAGTAGCCGGGCATTAATGCGTTCTCTCTAATGCTCAGAAAACAACAGGAAAATTTGTATATTCTTTTTTGTCGCGGTTCGAATCTGTGGTGCTATACCATATGGACCAAATTGACAGAAGACACGAAAGGGTGTGGCTTTGGTTGACGATGCCGTGACAAAGTTGACCACGCCTCAGCGAGTCGAGTAAGTTAGGGCGTACCTCACTCGTCAATGTCTTGCGGACATTTCATCGAGGCGAGGACACGCCTTCACGCTTTTTCAATCATTGCCACTTCGGCTCACAAAGGACCAGGGCGCAGCTAGAAGTTCGTTATTCGTGCCGTCGTTGGGACAACTTCGAGCGCGTAATGCGATTGAATTCACTTGCAATAGCGTGAAAGCCTGCGTGAACTATTTCGCGATTCATGATGGACAGCGTACTGCGCGAACAAACGCATCACGAGGGGAGGAAGCTATGTTTGTTGTACTCGTCATTTCTATCATGTCGCGCTTTTGTTCTGGCTATTTTAGACGTGAGAATTCTTTTTTTATTCTACTGATGGCTTCACTTAACGAATGCACTCAAACTATCCCGCCGCGCAGCATTGGGTAGGTTCGTCGAGCTGATACGGTATTTGATCTTTCGTGTATTCTATCAGCAAAAATCGTTCCCAGTACGCTCGAGATGTCAGTAAAATTCACTCGATGGGAGAGGTAGAAATGAAATGTGATGTCAATCTGACTGGTGCAGGCCAAATTCTCAGCATTGCGGAGCAAACTTTCAAAGGTTTGCTACGTAGAAGAAACATTCTAGCTGTTTCTTTGCTTGTACCGAATCATAGTGTACTTTGGTAGCCTAATATTATTCAAACTCATACCATGGTAATGGTAGCAACACCAAGAAAAAAAAGGCATTCGTGCACTGAAAATGCACGTTGTATCACCGCCCAATATACAGATGTGAAATAAAATGTGTTACAGCACGCTGCGTCGCAATAAGTTTACTAGTGTTTTGCTTTGCCGGCTGAGCAAGATCGTCACAGCCAGATGTGTAGACAGGGCGACCGACAGTGAGTCTTATTGGTGTATTTATAGGGTCAGAAGGCAACACGTATTGATTTAGTCGTGAAGATATGCACAAATAATAACCAGTGAAACAAGGATTTATTTCTAAACTTTATACGTGATGATTCGTGGTCGTGTGGCCTCTGAAGATGCTTGGGTTCGCGAACTACATTGCTGTGCCTAATATTCCCCTTTTGTGTTGAAATACTCCTGATTTATGCTATGCAGTGCCATGATAGAAACCTCTTCAAACTGGGAGTAACAAGGTGTAATTCTTTTCTATTATGGGGAACACGCCTCAGATTATTTTAAATACATTTATCATTCTTCACACATTGCAGCTTATGGCTCTTTTGCTTATCGCCATAATCGATTTGCATTCGATGCGATCCTGAGGCTATTCGATTTTTGTTCGATTCGCTCTCAGGAGCACATTCGCACATGCCTTCATGTCGTGCATTGGGAAGGCTTAGAAAACCCAGCATAAGTGTCAGTTACGCAAGAAAAAGAGAGAGAGAGAGTGTATAATGCTCTCGCCACCTCTATCACGATCCTTTCAGAAAAAAAAATCAATAAAAACTTAGGCAGCTCCAATTATCGGGTGTTCTTTTTTCGTTCTGCACATGTGATGCACTGTTAGGAATAACAGTATGCATTTAATGGCCCTGCATAAGAATTAAACATTGCATAAATAAACTTTTAAACTTGGAACACAATGATTTATTTTGTATGCCTCTCACGAGGTATACGAGGTTTGTATGCCTGACGAGTTAGGCTTCCACAAGAAGCCGAACTATAAAGTCCTTTGAAACTTCGCCAGTGGTACCAGCTGAAACTTTTGCTAGATTTTTTCGCGAAGAGGTCGCCGATCTAGTTAAAATGTGTATTTATATGGCAGGGGAGAAGTACCAACAAAGTTGAGGAAGAGCGAAAACATGAACCTTCCTATTCTCTTTTGTACGAATAATCAACGTTTGACAAATCAACATACCAGCGAGGTGGAAGTGCTTCCAAAGAAAAATGTGCACAGTCGGGAATATGCTTTCTCACCAGTACTCAAAGTTTGCAACCATGCTTAGGAGCAGCCACGATCGTTACTACTTGTTAACTACTCTAATGGTTACTCTTCGCCGTTTTTTGTGCTGGTTCCCATGCTTGCGTCGGTATAGTCAAAGGTACAAAGTTGGCGGGTTAACAGAGAGAAACAGAACGCTTTCGAACAAAAGTACCGCAGCTAGCATCCCTACCACTTTCATACAACGGTCGCCAACTTACGCAAGTGAGAAAGATGCATGAGCGCAAATGAATCTGGGACCCAGCAGCGTAACCTATAAAGGGCACCGCGTCCCCATCTACCATTAATGCGCTCCGCTGGCGCACACGCCTCAAAGCTGTGGCTAACAGCACGTAGTTTCTGCGTTTTGCTTTCGGTGTCTAAATTGTTGGCCAACCAAGTGTTTCGCGCGTCCCTTCTGGGCGCTCATCGTGGGTGTATGCGAACGTGTTGCCGACGGCGCGTAACCACGGTTCTGCAAATCCCGCTCGAACTTTCTAAAGACTTGAACCCCTGAGCTCATTTCAGGTTGTTTCCACAAAGTGGAAAACGAAATGAATAAAAGTTGCCGCAGCAACCGAGGGAATGTTCTGACAGGTTGGTTCTCTGTTTCTGTTTTCTGATCCTCCGCGCACGGACTAGGCTGGCACGCTGCAGCGCACAACCTGATCACACGCCAAGCCAGTCGCAGCGCCACTGTTCGGAACAATCAGCGAAAAGCTGGTGGCGGGCATCGGTGGCGACGTTTCTATGCTTTTAAAGTAAGAGCCATCCCTCTCAGTTTGGTGATCACGCGAGAGTCGGTAGACAGGCATGAACGCACACGTGCACGCGTGCTTGCATCGCACAGCTGATGGCGGCACTGCGGTAAGAACTGTACGGAGAGCACCTGTTCTCTCTCTCTCTCTTTCTCGCTCTCAGGGCAGCGGGTCGTGAACGTGGCCGCTGGACCGGGAAATTAGTATTCACCCCTTTGGTGCACCCCTCATCGCTCTGTGGACTGTTGCTGGGACACAAGCAATCGCCTCATAACGACTCATAACGGATCGGTACTCAGCGGAGGGCACGGTGCTTCGTAAGGTCGTCGCTGTGCTTCTTCCTTGTCTGGGCATCGAAAATCAATCTCGGGAACTTTCTTCCACTCTCACTCTATGGGCTTGTCAAGCTTTGAAAAGAAGCGTGTTTGCATATGGAACTTCCCCATGCACTTCTGAATTTTAGTGCATCCGTTTTTTTTATTCTGCTACCAGCGATGTTCTGAGGAAATTTAGGAGGCATGAGACAAGAGATAGAATGGAAAGTAGGAAACGTTATAGTTTAACCGGTGAATAGTATGGTTCACCGTGAGGAGAACAGAAAAAAAAGTGAGGATAATAGTAGTGAGGAGAATAAAAAAAAAACAGTGTCCGTATGCTGCAGTCTTTCTTTTTTTCCCCTATGCCCTCAAAGCACCATATATGTTAAGAAGGAAAGAAGGTGGCTTTTAAGGGCTCGTTTTTCTTTGTTAGATAAAATATTAATGAGAACTAGCAGACAATAATGCCAAGAAAGTATAGGGGGTGTTATTCCTAGTAATTAGAATATAGATATGAAGAAAGTAAAGTGGACGAAAAGATAACTTGCCGCCGGCAGGGACCGAACGTGCGACATTCCAATAACGAGTCCGATGCACTACCACTGAGCTACGGCGGCGGTCATCCTCTCGTCCACTTTATGAGGTATATATGTGCATTTAAACCTAGAAGCGTTAGTAAGCGCCGATCGCAGCCATGACGGCGAGTGTGGAACACACTTTTTCTGCCTGTTGGCGTCACGTAGCACAGGATCGTTTTACGAGCTGGCAGCTGACCAATAATTCGTCGCACACTACCTGAAGGCATCAAGTCTGCCAGAACGAGACCCTCGCTATGAATGAAGGAAAGAAGGTGAATTTTAAGGGCTCGCTTTTTCTTTGTTAGACACAATATTAATGAGAACTAGCAGACAATAATTCCAAGGAAGGTATAGGGGGTGTTATTCCTAGTAATTAGAACATAAATGTGAAGAAAGTAAAGTGGATAAATCTCATCAGAAACAACGTTGCTACACGTCCCCAAGACCATCGAATTTCCGCCGCTAACGTCTCTTGAAGGTTGCTGCCTTGTGTACATAGGTGCGACGAGTTTCACGAGGAAGCACTAGTCACCACCGTGAGCCAATCAATCAATCAATCAATCAATCAATCAATCAATCAATCAATCAATCAATCAATCAATCAATCAATCAATCAATCAATCAATCAATCAATCAATCAATCAGTCAATCGGTCGGTCGGTTTTTATTGTTTGTGATTTAACTACTGATTATCATTATAAAGGTGGGGTCGCAGAACTTTCTTTAGTTCTGGTATAGGCTAGGCGTAATGGGGTAGTTAAAGACAAGGCACACTAACTGGCTAGTTTGCCTGCCTCAACTGTGATATCTGTATCCCTGTCATAGTATCAACACGTCGCTCACCGAAAACTAAACTCAAGCCTTCGACAGAGCTCCTGGGCCTTACATTTCCCTTGTGTCTCCTGCCGTTCCTGTAATCGAACCCGGGCGCAGCAAATACCGCTTCCGAAGCTTCAGGATAGAATAGTTCATACACCATTCATTGTCTGGGCTTCGGAACGAACGAAAGAAAACAAGCGAAATTGCCCCAAATGCCCGGCAGAAGTGCCGACATCCGTTACCCAGAGTTTGCTTTGGATATGCCGGGTACGCGGCTAATGCGGCTGAAACAGCTTTGAACAATTGCCGATTCCCGTTTCATAGGTATTAGTCATAACATGGAAGTGAAACGCGCCTCCACAGAAATTGAAGCAGCTGTGTTGGACACAAATACAAATTGCGGTGTGTGCACTGCTTTTAGGCCGCGGCTGATGACCCGAGGGTCGCGGGTTTGATCCTGGCCGCGGCGGGTGCATTGCGATGGAGACGACATGCTAGAGTCCCGTGAACTGTGCGACGTCAGTGCATGTTAAAGAGCACCAGATGGTCAAAATTCCCGGAACCATCTACTACGGTTACTCTCATAATCATATCGTAGTTTAGGGAAGTAAAACCCCAGATATCTTCATCATTGTCATGCTTTTGGGCCGGCATGACAGCGTTCTTTGTGGGCGCACACATTTCATATAAACTTGCTAGAAGTGATGCAGCGAGCTCCCATGCTGCAGGCCCAAGCCATCCCGTGGCAGCTGGCGAGGGATAATGAACACTACTTCTTGCTCGACGACAGTTACGATGTGACTACGCTTATTTTATACCAGATGCTAATTTTGGCATTCGCACGATAGAAAGATCTCTAATTTGACCACGCTTTTTGATAATCTGTGTGAAGCAAATTCTTTTTATACCTAATGAAATATTTGTTTTAATATATAGTTACGAATTCCTTTATTTTTCACTACTACCACAGACATCGTTGTGGACAGGCTTCTATTCTAGCGTAATCGATACCGGGAGTAATGAAATACTTATTGAAATGATGACTTGAGCAAGAAGACGTCAGAAGCGCGCCAAAGCAAACGAAAAAAGAACATGGTTGTTCTCTTTATTATATAAAAGTGATCCGCGTCTTCAAAGAAGAGGTTGATAGTTTATTGGTGTTTGCCAGCTATAGCGCCGTTTGATATGGATATACTTAGGCAGACGCCTAGTGACACACCTCTATCCCGACGACTAGTGCCCATGGTCATGATTACACCTTTGCGGTAGCTCTAGTTAACGTACACCTGAACACAGCATATGGAGAATTCCGTGTAAAGATGGCATAAACAAGCAGATTATAAACACTGGTACTCGATATGCGCTCATACAAAGCGTCTTCTTTTGAGCAAAGGCCAAAGTGTGTGCTCCCCAGCGATAAGGTTCATGCATACACCAAACATTGCTCATGCATATACCCCACACTGCTTCAGGAACGCGAGAGGCAGAGTTTGTAGCTTTAGTGGTGAACGCGGCAAGGCGTTCCGCTAACCACTTGCGTCTCTCTCGCTGCACCAAATCATTCACTGCGCGATATTCATCCGTCGACGTCATTGCCGTTGTGTGGCTCTCATTGCAGTATATTTATTAGTCGGTGCTATCGCAGTCGAAGTGGTAGGCGGCGAAGAAACACGTTTGATGGATGTGGAAGCTGCACTACTCTGGCGTCGAGGCGTCACACGCTAACATGACGCGCTAGGCAAATCACGTAACCGCGTCGTCACCAAACCGAATCACGATGTACACCGAACCTAGAGTTTGCTACGATGCTGCACCGAAAGCCTCCGTTGCGCTGGAACTACCGAAGCGCTCTCTGTCGGCTCGCGTTTGTGGCATGATGCAGTACTTCACCGCTCCCAGACGGCGACACCGCCCCCGCCAAACAGGAGCACTGTGAGAGGGAGAAAGTGTGAGAGATGTAAAGCGCGTTTGTAAAGCCTCGTGTATGTGCGTCGGTAGCGCACTAGTTATAGAGCCCGGCGCCTATCAGAGCGGACTGAGAGTTCGTGGGTTCAACTCCAAGGTATTTGAATCAACGAAGCTTTTTCTTCTAGCTTTTCTTTGTCGCCAGTTCGTGTGCATCTTACCGACGTCACTTCCGTGACGAAAATGACGCCAGTGAAGTCTTGGTGGACCTCGGCATAAAACACTTCCGTGTTAAATATTGGCGGCGCGGAGTTACGGAGTCGCCCTCTATCGGAAGCGCCTCGATTGCATGCTAGGTGGGATACTGCCGGCGCGCTCGCCATAGGTTTTGCTGTCGGCGCTCTACGAAAACACCTCGCGGAAGCCCTCCAGGGCATTTCTGTAAGTACTTTCGAAAAGAAATGTGTTCTTTACTGTCAAAATAATTATTTTCGACGACCTGAAAGCACAAGATAGTCTACAGTCGCTGTCTCCTTGCAGAAAACCGAGCACCCGCTTCACGCGGTCACCGCGTTGGAGAACCCTGAACCGGCTTCTTGCGTGAAAGGTAGTCTCTCGCTGGGCGCAAACTATGTGAAATATCTCGTTAGAGTAGACAGCCTGTATAACCACACGGAGCAAACAGAAAGAAGCCTCAATCCAGCGATCGCGCGGGTTCGCGACGACTGACGGTGCCTCTGCATGTATGAGCGCCTGCATGCATGTTCGTTTCGCTTTTGCTACGAGCGCGTTTTGGCACCACGCTGTGAACTTTAGGCCGCAAAATATGAGAATTTGTGAGTACACAAACAACTACTGTTGCGCGGACGCTATCAGAGCAGTTCAAAAAAGATTTTCGTTACAACTACGGCTTCGGTGCGCATGGCAACTTTGTGATGTGCCGTCCCGACGATTTAGTGTTGTTGTTTTTTTCGGTCTAAATTCGTATACGTTTCAATGTAATTTGACAAGTTCTCTCCCACTGCGTATTGATCGGTCTTATCAGCGGGCAAATGCCGCTGCTTCTGTTTCTTTATTCAGCGCATTCGTTTCGTTTGGTGCTCACACAAAACGTGAGCGAATGCGACGCCTTTTTTTAATGCTTCTTAATTATCGTTCCCTTTGCATTCCAGTGAATTTGCCGCTCTCTGTCATCAACAAATTCATAGACCAATGCTTCACCACTTCGAGATTGCTGGTGGAAGGAGAAGCAGTCTACGAGACCGAGCATGTATAGTAGCATGCAACGCGAAGGAAAAGAAAGAAAACACAGTAACATTCACCGGACTTGTTCTGGAAACGTCGCTGTGAACTAGGACCCACATGAACTTGAAATAGCGGTGAATAAAATAGAAGTTATTGCAGCAAGAAGCAGCCGCAAAACAGAATAGTAATTATTTGACGAGTACACCAGCAATTTCGGCAGCACTGTCGTGTCTAACGCCAACAGAGTGGCATCTTTCCCACGTAAATAAATGAGGCTCCAAGAAAATACATGGGGTTGGAGAGGTTCAACGTGAGTTTGAGAGTGGCAGAAATAAGTTTGGGGTTTTTAGCACATTGTGTTTGCGTCAGGGGGACGCAAGCTTGACTGAAAAAATGTTATTGGCGACATAAATGCAGCACACAGCCGCAGCATTTGACTCTCTCGCTATTTACGTCCAACAGCAAACGTCGCGTAGCTTATGAAGACAAAAGCCTTAGATGCCTCTTCAAACGGGAAGCTTGACCGGCGGCGGCGTCAAAACGAGTGACGCAAAAAATAATCGTCACGTGATGAAGTCACTATATGACGTCATCATGACGTCACAGATCTCCTAAATTTGTAACTTCATTATGACATCCCCATGACGTGAAATAATGTGACGTCACATGGTGATGTATTCACATGACATGGTCGCTTTGCATTGCCTCCGTGATAGGTCACGGAGGCCGTGCAAAACCGCGTTAGGTGCACAACGCTTTTGGAGGGGGACGCGGGAGAATCAATACATCGACTGACAAAAAGATGCATCATCGGAAACAGCGCGAGCACACGGGGACTAGAAAGACAGACAGGACTTTGCGCTGTCCTGTCTGTCTTTCTAGTCCCGTCTGCTCGCGCTGTTTCCGATGATGAAACCATGCCAACAAGCTCAAGTTGATACCCTCCTAAAGAAGAAGATGGCTTTCGCCTTCTGGTCATCGTTGGCGAATGCATAAGGGACCCTGTGAGTTTTTTTTAATTCAACGTATCTAAACAATGACTTGCGCATCTGCAGCCGATTTTGTGGACGCTAAGCACGGGGCCGACGATCAAGAGGTCGCGCGGGAGGGTTCTGAGATGGTATCGCACGTGGTAAAAGGTAGCGCCTTTTCCATCCTGTGGCAGAAAAGCATCATTTTCCGGCGGGAAGCGCGCGCGAGCCATCGTCTCAATGCGCGCTGTCTGATACGAACATAGCGGGCCCGACGCAGTAACGAAAGTCCTCGTCGCGGAAGTGCTTGTTGCACGCAAGACTCGTAGCCGATGGGTACTTGCCGGTTTTTAGCTTTACAACCCATGCTTCACGCAGTTTCTTGTCCCGCGGTTACCGGTGCAGGCTGACACTGGGCTCCGTTTGCGTAAGCCCGGCACTGCTGCACCGAGCGGTAGAGCCCCATGTTCTTCGCCTTCGGAGGCAGCTACTCTATTACAATGGTTTCGATTGAGCAGAAAATGCGAGAAACCTTGCGAATTTGAAAAGACCGCAGCGCATGTGGTACTTGAAACTCGTTTTCAAAGCACGCGGCAGCGCTCCACAAGCAGCCGACGCGGCCGCTGAGACCACGTGATCCTGCCAAGCACGTCACGCCGACGGTGGCGCCGGCGTTTCCAGTGGCGGGCCTCGCGGCCATATTTAGGGAAAGGGGGGACCGAAGGCCACTGATGAGAAGATTGGGGGAGGGTTTGTAGGCACACACTAAATAACGCGCGCCAAGCCGCTACTAACTCCGAAGTGGGCTAATGCGATAAGCTGGTGAGGGTGTTCGAGTATGTCCTTTTGTACTGCTTCCAAATCGGGAGGCATAAAATTGGTGCTGTTCCTTCGGTGAGAATGTAGGACAGGACAACGTAAAATGAGGTTCTCCCTGTTGGATATTAATGAAGAGTGGCAAAAGGTACATATGCAGGGGGGGGGGGCGTCTATGTCCCTCTTCCGGTCAGCAAGAGTCTGCCATTGATAAATTATGTGAGGGGTAGTGGCTGTATTTGCTAGCACTTCGTTAATAAATATTTCCTGGGATCGGCTGAGGGCGAGGTTCTTAAAGCTAGGAGGAGAGGTGACACCTTTGAGTCTCTCCCGGTTAGTGTACTTGAGGAAGCATCGCAGTCGTGCCATTTCGGAATCAGAGCTGGGTGGCAAATTCGCGTAGGGGTGGCTACGATGGACAGCGCCTGGCCTTAGCATGGTACAAAACCTCGACCGGTGAGGCCAAGCGTTATATACAGAGAATGCACTACGCGACGCCTACACAAGCAGAACTTTTGGCCATTTGTACCACCCTAAAGCATAACATAGCGCCATAACCTATCTACACGGCCTAATTTGAAGCATTAAAGGACATCGAGAGTCCAAATACAGATGTTGAAGCTTTACGTATCCGCAAAAGTCTGCTGCACAAATGCACAAACAGAACAATGGCATTGACATAAGAGTCACATGGACGCCGGGTCACGTGGGGTTCCAAGGGGGAGGTAAGGAGGTGGCACACTGTCTTGCCACATCAAATACTGGAGTTCTACCACGTCATCTCGAATCTCTCGTACATGGATTTCACGACAATAAAACGCAATGCTCCAGATTGTAAATTGCTTTCAGATCGTAATTTATGAACAAAAGAGAACGTCGTAACTGGATTTGAAAGATGGAATTGCTTGAAGACCCGCCATCATCTATAGCCGAAATCCGCAATAAAGAACCTTGCTTAATACATGCTGTCTTTCGAGCCCACAACGCTGAACGTACGTCACATGGGGATACAGTTTCACAGAGTGTGTTTAGAAATATTTATTGCATCACAAACGGTTAACATCAATAACAATTTAACATGACGTTTTCTTGCTAGAAATACGTTCACGAGAAAGCATACTTTTGCACGCTACAACCCTGAGTAGACGTGTCCATGGAGCCAAATGTTTGATATTTCTGACTTTTGCTATATTTCCTAAAACCTGCATGAGTTATCTGGTTACTTTCAAAGTTGTGCGCGCATATATAATTACTATTGTAGCGAACCATAAGTTGTTTAACTAGAGAAACACTTCTGTAGCGTGGCATCACATCTTTTATAAAAGATCTGTTTATCATGAGAAGGATCTGCAGGGCTGTTAAGGAGGGCGTCTGCAATAAGTGAATGGGGGTCAAGTGATCATGCGTCTGTTCCTCAGCCTGGCCGTGCATCGCGATGTCCTGCGGAAAGCGCATAAGTCCCGGAGTATTCTATATTGCAGATTATTCGCTATCTCAACCGACATGGCTAGCAGCTTCGTGTGCCCTCTCTTCCTACGTGCATATTTTAGATGCGAAGTATCTTATGGCGGAGTTAAATCCGGTGGTGGTGGTGGTGGTTTGCGGCGTGACCACCCTTACTGCGCATGCGCATACCCTCTGCACTCACACTCTCCCCTACCCCTCTCTATTTCGCCTTCCCCCTCTCCACTCTCTCTCCCTTACCCCTCTCCACTTTCCCTCTCCCCGCACCCTCTCCACTCTTCCTCTGAAACGCGGGCTGCGCAACGCCGCGATGAGCACCAGTGCATGCGCGTCCCCTCCCCCTCTCTCTCCTCTCCTACGCTGCCCCCCTCTCGCACGCCTGCCGATGCGTTACCCGCTCGCCCTGTGAGAATTAACGGCCAGGCTAGAGGGAAGACAAGACGCGCGCAGCGTTCCTCTTCACGTTCCACGTCGCGAGGTCGGTAGCATGCCCAAAGAACGCCAACGGCACGCGATCGTGCAAGTGCTCCGGCTTCGCATCGCCTCATGGTCCCCTTTAGCGGGAAATGGCGTAATTTTTTCGAGGTCCCGCCATTATTTTCTGAGCCCTACGACCCACAAAAATCGAGCTAGTGCTTTGGAATCTTTTTATTCATTCCTCCGAACCACTTATAGTTTAATACAAACAGGGTTCGTTTCGTCCTTCTCCTCCGTGATTTTCGGACTTCTGCCTCGATTGACAAATCTGTATTTGCCGCTTTTTAACGGACGCGTTTCACTGCCTACAGCTGCACTTCAACACCTATACCGTTCCTTTTACCTACGTCATGTGGCGCTGTCCATGCGCATGGCATTGTGAACACTGCGACGAGAGAGAAACAGTATAACACCTTTATTTGATGTTGAGAGAAAAGGAGAGCATGCGAGGAACCACTAGACCGAGGTACCTCAAATGTCTCCAGCGACATCTCAAGCATTCTGTACCATCGTTCGGCAGCCCTTGGGAGATCTGAAGAAATCGTCCCAGAGCCCTTGGTTACAGAGGTGAAAGAACTGGTCGGAGAAGGAGAGGGTTGGCACTGCAATTTATTTTGGCGTCCCAGGCGGCACGTTAACATTGGACCGATCTTAGCCCAACATTGAGAAACATGGGCAGAAAAAAAAACACCAGGCCTGCGCGGAAAGCGCAGCACAGTCACAGCGAAAGCTGGAAGAGCGGCATTTCTAGCGCCCGTTATAAACTCTTTTGTGGTTACTAATACAAGTACATTAGCAACGTACCCACTACGCCACAAATCATAATTTTTGGGAAGTTGGGAAGCACCCACCACGACATTATTCGTAATTCTGCGGAGAAGCGAGGTACCATCTGTAAGGCATTATGTCCACCTTGTTGATACGACGGTTGACGGGGATGAAGAATTATGGCTGAGCACTCTGTAATGGGTTGGAAGCTTTAAACGACCCACTAGTTACGTAATTCATATTGTGTGACGCCCGGTCGTTATTTAACTGCGCCACCACGCTTTATCACATGCGTTAACCATAGAAACGGAGAGCGAGAGAGAGAGGGAATTAACATTATTGAGAGCCTGAGGAAATGGATCATGAGAGTATATGGGCTTCCTTGGCAACCAATAGAAGTGCACTTGCGAGGAACCCACTACGCTATAAATCATCATAATTTTTGTGAAATAGGGAAGCAGCCACTACGCACTTTTTCGACATTCTGCGGGGAACCGTGGTACTCGCTAAACACCTGTAAGGCATTATGTGCACTTTGTTGATGCTGTGGCTGATGACGATGAAGAACCAGGTCAGAGGCCTTTGTAATGGGTTGGAAGCATTCAACAACCCACTGGTTGCGCAATTCGCATTGTGTGATGCCGGTTACAGAATTCGCGTTTGTGTGACGCCTGGTTGTTATTTTACGCTTCGACCACACTACCTTCCATATGTTAATGTGGTTCCTTCCCGACATGAAGCCTGTATAGCGTCTTTTTGCAACGCAGTTTCAAGCATAAGGCGACTGACCGTGATGAAGACGTGATAGTTTTGTTTGATGCATTAACGCACATGAAACGGACATGATGTGTGATTGTTAGACTATCTTGACCTGTAGTCAAGAAGGCAATAAAGAAAAAAAAAACCGGCATGGCTCCGAGGTAGAACACTGGGCTCCCACGCAGAGCGTCCAGGTTCGAACCTCGTTCCATCCTGGAAATTTGTTCTTGTTTTCTTTTTTTTTCTTATTTCGTGCGCTAGCGGTTACGGTCACCGGCGGCGGCGGCGGCGGCGGCGGCGGACAACTACGGCGCAAAAAACGGCCGTTGAAATGATCTCATAACAGCTTTCGCTGTAATATTAGTCCTACGTTGGATTTTGGGGTCGTGCAATACCCACAAGTGCACTGGCACGATGTGGGCAATGTTGGCAAAGATGGCTCTAGCCAATATTGTGTGTCGTACCTATCGCCTATATTGACAAGCATAGCTCCAGTCAACATTGTCCATTGTACTTGACGTCTATACTGGCGAGATTGTATAAACATTGGCAGCTACAACATAGTTTCGCCAGCCTTCTTTCGGTGGCTGTGCCAGCGTTTCTTTGCCAGCGTCTTTGTGCATGTAATGAAGTGCCTGTTCTCGAAGCTTTTGTCTCTAGTAACAAAGAAGGCTATTCAGATTCAGCAGATAAAAGGTCGAAGTAAGAAGAACAATTATTACCGCATATATATATATATATATATATATATATATATATATATATATATATATATATATATATATATATATATATATATATATATGTAGTTCAAGTTCAAGTTCATTCATTATTATTGCATGTACAAAGATCGGGTTACATAATACATACAGAATCAGGAGGTCCCAAAGTACAAGACTGTCAGGGGGACCTCCTATAATTAGTGGCGTGCATAATCGGTAACAGCAGCAAAAAGAGCGAACAAATAAAAAATGCAATCAAAATAGAACAATCTATACTAAAAAAAGAAAATATATTTACCATAGCAGCATTATACAAAGCTTAAAAATACAAATACAGAACTGTGAAGTGATGATGAAAATAAATTTATTACAGATGAACAAAAGGTTCATTTAACAATATGTTTTTCATGTTGTGTTTAAAAGATTGCAGTGACCGAGATGATTTAGTATGAAGAGGTATGCGATTCCAAAGATGAATACCATAGAAGCGAGCTATAAATCGTCCATAGTTCAATCTTCTTTTGGGTAAAAGAAAGTTATTTTGCTCTGAAAACCTGGTATTATTGTTGTTGACAAGGACATGGTGAGGAATACTATCTAATGATATTTCACGATGAATTGGACGGTATGTGATGAGGGACAATCTGTGATAAAACAACTCTTGAATCGGTAGAATGCGCAGCTGTTGATAGATGGGTGTAGAATGGGAATGCAATGGGCTATACGTCATTAATTTTATCGCCTGGTTTTGAAGGCGCTGAAGCGGTTTGAGATGAATGGCGTATGTGTTACCCCATGATGATAGGCAGTATGATAAATGGCTGTTAATATAAGCATTATAAAGCGAGAAAAGAATATGAGGTTGAAAGAATGCACGTGTTTTAATGATAATGCGGATACCAAATGAAACCTTTTTGATGAGTGAGTTGGCGTGAATATTATATTTAAGGTGTTTATCCAGAGTAATACCCAGAAATTTAACATTATCAGATGCCGGTATATCATAATTGTTCAGTGAGACAAGTATGGAGGAAGTAATCACCGTTTGAGGGCTACGAAAAAGCACAAAAGTTGTTTTAGTAGGATTAATTTTGAGTTGGTTATTTATACACCATGAGTGAACGTTTTTAAGATCTGTAGTAAGTATGTCCTGAAGTGCGGTGACTGATTTATGTGGTGAATAAATGGTCGTGTCATCAGCATAGAGCAAACAGTTAGAAGAGGTAAGCGTATTGGGTAGGTCATTAATGAATAGGAGAAACAACAAAGGGCCCAATATAGAGCCTTGGGGAACGCCGCAGTTAATTAATTTAGTTTATGAAAATTGACCATTAATATACACTACTTGCGGCCTGTCGCACAAGTAGCTGCGAAATAAATTTAATGGTGGGCCAGTAATACCAAAAGATTGCAGCTTATCGAGACGAATAGAATGTACTAGTGTGTCAAATGCTTTTGTTAGGTCAATGAATATGGCTCCTACGACAAACTCTTCATCAATAAATTGTTTAATGCTATCCGTGAAATTGATTAAGGCCTGTTCCGTCGAATAACCATTCCTAAAACCAAACTGGCGTGGGGAGAGAAGATTAAATTTGTTTAGGTAGTTCATTAAACGATTGTACAGAAGCTTTTCAATGACTTTACTAAAAAATGGCAAAATACAAATTGGGGGGTAGTTGTTAATGTTGTCACGAGCACCTTTTTTGAACACCGGAATCACTTTACCACGTTTCAAGAACTCGGGAAATTTACCTGATTTGAAGATTTTATTAGCAATATCTGCCACAACCATTGATATGTCCGCAGCAACCAGTTTTATTCTAGAAGGCTGGATAGAATCCAGCCCTGGTCCCGTAACTTTGAAGGAAGAAATTACATTAAAACTTCTTCTGAAGAAACAGGACGAAGGAAGAAGGACCGAGAGCTACGTGGGAGATGGGGTGGAACACTAGAAGAAGACGTATTTTGGCATGTGGCAAAATGATCACTGAAAACGTTAGGTATATCAGCCTCGTTAGTGTATTCCCTATCATTGTAAATTATTTTTTAATACCCGTATCTGACTCTGTAATATTAAGAAATTCTTTAATGAGCTCCCAATAGCGCCTGATATTTCTTCCGTTTTCAATTATCCGCCGTTCATAATATTCTCGTTTTGCACGCTTAAGGATGCCGGAAAGGATATTGTTATAATTTTTAAATCTAGCTCGCAAAGATACGTTGAAAGGCTGCAGTTTGACCTTTTTAAGAAGATTGTTTTTCTTAGTTATAGAGCGCAGCAACGCATTTGTGATCCATGGATTCCTAGGAGACGCGAATGTGTGCTTACGGGATACATGGGTTGTGCAGTCATTAATGTAGTCCGTCATTATTGACAGGAACATGGAATATGCCTTCTCAGGGCAATTTTCACGTAAATATATATATATATATATATATATATATATATATATATATATATATATATATATATATATTGTGAGCACAATATTAATAGCATTCGTCCTTCATCTTCACCTGTATATAATCATCATCACTGGGAGCGTCTTCCTCGTTCGTAGAATTGGTCAGGCGGCCCTGCTGAATAAAAGGCGTCGAGTCCTCGACATTGCTGCCGTCTTTCAGAGTGGTGGAGGCTGCTTTTGATCCTCAAGTCCTCTACGACGTCGAGTTCCCTGGAGCTTCGTTCCGGTCGTCGTTTGCTCAGCGTAGCCGCTGTCATGGCCCAAGACACGCTGCCTGGACCATCCACGAACCCCGTCCAACCACCCGCCCGGCAGCGGGACCCACCCATCTTCTCCGGTCTCCCATGAGACGATGTCGAAGTATGGCTCAAAGAATATGACATGACCAGTGTGTAAAACCAATGGGACGCACCTCAAAAACTTCGTCACGTCGCCTTATATCTGTCCGACGTAGCAAAAACGTGGTTTTTTAACCACGAGGGCAGCTTCCCTGACTGGCCTACATTCACTCAACAAATTCGGAGGATTTTCGGGACCCCAAACATCCATTCAGAAGTCTCGAAGAGGAAGCTCGACGGCCGCGTACAACATCCAGGAGACACGTACACCTCGTATATCGAGGACGTCCTAGCCCTTTGCCGTCGCGTGGACTCGGCTATGACAGAGGCTGACCGGGTTCGACACGTCCTCAAAGGGATAGGCCGCATCGCGTTCAACGCTCTGGCCGTCAAATAAAACGCCAGGCCTGCGCTGAAACAGCAGCACAGTCACAGCGAAAGCTGGAAGAGCGGCGTTTCTAGAGCCCGTTAAGCTCTCTTGGGGCTACAATACAAGTACACTAGAAAGGTACCCACTACGCCATAAATCGCAATTTTTGTGAAGTTGGGAAGCACCTAATAAGCCATTATTCGTCATTCTGCGGAGAAGCGAGGCACCAGCTACACGTCTGTAAGGCATTATATGGACTTTGTTGACGCGACGACTGATGACGATGAAGAATTATGGCTCAGCCCTTTATAATGGGTTGGAATCTTTTAACAGCCCACCAGTTATGTAATTTGCATTGGGTGACGCCCGGTCGCTATTTCCCTCTCCCGTCATGCTGTATAACATACGTTGACGTGGGAGAGAGACGGGGGGGGGGGCGAAGAACTTTACTGAGACCCCGAGGAAGTGGATCATGCGCTTATGGGCTTCCTTGGCAACCAATACAAGTGCAC
The DNA here is from genome assembly GCF_013339695.2 of Rhipicephalus sanguineus. Taxonomy (NCBI): domain Eukaryota; kingdom Metazoa; phylum Arthropoda; class Arachnida; order Ixodida; family Ixodidae; genus Rhipicephalus; species Rhipicephalus sanguineus. The sequence goes on from NC_051180.1 coordinate 208,187,710, forward strand.
TTGCGAGGAACCCACTACGCTATAAATCATTGTAATTTTACTGAGACCCCGAGGAAGTGGATCATGCGCTTATGGGCGTCCTTGGCAACCAATACAAGTGCACTTGCGAGGAACCCACTACGCTATAAATCATTGTAATTTTTGAGATGTAGGGCAGCAGGCACTGTGCCATTTTTCGTCATTCTACGGAGAGCGTTGGTACCTGCTAAACGCATGTAATGCATTATGCGCACTTTGTTGGTGCTGTGCCTGATGACGATGAAGAATTATGGCAGAGCCCTTTGTAATGGGTTGGAAGCATTCAACAACCTACTCGTTGCGCAATTCGCATTGTGTGACGTCTGGTTACAGGATTCGCGTTGTGCGACGCTTGGTGCTTATTTTACTCTTCTACAAGGCTATATTACATATGCTAATGTGGTTCCTTCCCGACATGAAGCCTGTATAGGACCTTTTTGCAAAGCAGTTTCAAGCACCGGCATGGCTCAGAGGTTGAATACTGGGCTCCCACGCAGAGGGCCCAGGTTCGAACCTCGTTCCATCCTGGAATTTTTTTCTTATTTCGAGCGATACTGGTTGCGGACACCGGCGGCGGCGGCGGCGGCGGCGGACAACTACGGCGCCAAAAACGGCCGGTGAAATGATCTCATAACAGCTTTCGCTGTAAAACCCCAGCACCGTCGAGGATGTCATCACGACTTGCCAACATCTCGATGAGCTACAAGCTATCCGATTGCAACCCGACGCCTGTGACATTCGGCCTTCCTCGGATGCGGATTTGCGTACGTTGATTCGCACTCTGATTCGCGAGGAGCTTCAAGCGCAAGGACTGTCATGTCCACCAGCCCCACAGCCTCGCTCTTTGTCTACTGGTCTGCGCGACATCATCAAAGAGGAGCTGTCCTCCATGGCTTGCGCTCTCACGTCTGACATTCAGGCGCCACCACCTCCGCCCGCGACATATGCGCAAATCGCTGCCATGCAACCTTCCTTGGCTCAGAGCGTGCATCCTGTTCCTGCTCAGACCAACTTAGCAGCAGTTGCCCCACGTCCACCTGTCCCATCTACTCCTGCCTTCTACGCCCCCTGGCGCTCGTCTCGCCCGATATGTTATTATTGTGGCATTCGAGGCCATATTTCCCGATATTGTCGCAAACGCCAGCAGGACGAACGCCGCGGCTACGACGTATACGAAAGAGATTCGGCGTCCCCTCCTAACCAGTACCAGCGCCGTCCTTCAACACGTTCCCTCTCCCCGTCTTCTCCAGCCGACGCACCTCGAAACTACCGCTCAGGACGTCACCGGTCCCCGTCCCCTCTGCGACGCTCAACATCACCTCTACGACCGGTCGTCCCTATCTCTGAATACCGCTCGGAAAACTAGCTGGTGCAGTTTTTGGAGGGAAAGCTGCATCGCTCGGACAAACACCAACACCTCCAGAGGGCCCGGCCAATTTGTTATTAGTGTATGCTGAAGGGGTGCCTATTCAAGCATTGGTGGACACGGGGGCCGCTATTTCTCTAATTCATGCTGATTTGTGTCGTCGTCTCCGCAAGGTTACTACACCTTATAATGGCACTCCCTTACGTAGCGCAAATGACTTTACGATACGGCCATCAGCACAGTGCACCGTTCGAGTTTTCATTGAAGGGATCAGGCACCATATTCAATTCGCCGTGTTGACCTCCTGCGCTTATATGCTTATTTTGGGATGGGACTTTCTTTCTGATGCTGCCGCTTCCATCTCTTGTCGACAACGCCTCGTACAGTGGTCAACTCTCATATCTATAACGACGGAGCGTCGTTCTCCGAACTGCACGAGCGACATCTACAGTTGAAAACGGGGCGCCTCTGAGCATGCGCAGCCCCACTGATGCGCCTACCTTGCATTTTCGATCGTTGGTTATCACCGCGAATGCAACAACTGCTTTGGCCGTTGGAAGAGCTGTCAACAGTTTATCACAAACACGAAAGAGAAAAAAAAGAAAAAAAAGGAAACGAAGCGAAGCGAACCGTTGTCAGCGCGCGATGAAAGCTATGCTGCGTGTTGATTTGCCGTTCGCGGTCACGTTGTCCCAGCAGCAGATTTGCGTACACTTATAAGTTTATCCATTGTCCGGCGCATTGTCGGCATGATATGATACTGCGAACGGAGAATAAGTGCGCAGTATAAAACACGCCGATCCGGTGATTGCACTCTCTCTTTTTTTTAGGCGCTATACGGTTGACAGCGCTTCTGACGGCGAAATCAGTTGTCGCGGCCGCGGCTATAACAAGGACGGAAATTACATGGCGAGCGCATCAGTGACACTGCGCATGCTCTGATGTGGCCCGTTTCAAGCTGCAGATGTCGCTCATGCAGTTCCGAGCACAACGCTCCGGCGTTATAGACATGAGAGTTGACCACTGTACATAGGCAGGAGACTGATGTTACCGACGCGGAAAATTGGTCACGCCATCGCCTACGAACCGTGAAAGATTCGGTGGTGCCACCTGGCCACGAGCATGTTCTTACGGTGTCTTCAGACTTCATTGACCACGGTGGTGTTCTAGTCGCTCCATCAGCCCGTTATATATCCAAAGGAATTGCACTAGCATCGAGTCTTCTTTGCTTCACCAATGGCGCCGCCTTCCTCGCTGTACTCATTGTCACAAATGAGCCGATTCTGCTTCCTGAAGGCGCTGTTGTAGTTTGCGGCGTGGACACACAACCTGTCTCTGTAGTGGCTGCGAATACTAGTGGGGCGGAACCACGCTCACCTACGGATGCTACTCTTGCTACGACTCTCGCCAATTCAATAAGCACGGATTTGACTCCGCCGCAAGCAGGCGAACTACTCGCGTTGTTGTCGAAACATAAATCTTCCTTCGACGTACATTCCCCTATTCTAGGGCAGACATCGGCGGCAGCCCATCGTATACACACCGATGGAACTTCTATTGTCCGCCGCCGACCATACCGTGTCTCTTCTAGCGAACGCGAGATCATCGACAAGCACGTTGCCGATATGCTCAAGCAAAATATCATCCGCCCCTCCGCAAGCCCTTGGGTCACCTGTCGTTCTCGTGCGCAAGAAAGACGGCTCGGTGCGATTCTGCGTTGACTACCGTGCCTTGAACAAAATAACCAGAAAAGATGTATATCCCTTGCCTCGCATTGATGATGCTTTAGATTCCTTGCAAGGAGCGGAATATTTTTCCAGTCTTGACCTACGCTCGGGTTACTGGCAAATTCCCATGCACGAGGACGACAAGGAAAAACTGCCTTTGCCACAGCCGACGGACTTTACGAATTCAACGTCATGCCTTTCGGCCTCTGCAATGCGCCAGCAACTTTTGAACGAATGATAGACACTGTACTGCGGGGCCTTAAGTGGAAGACGTGCTTATGTTACCTCGACGACATAGTCATATTTTCCTCCACATTCGAACAACACCTGCAGCGCCTAGACGAAGTTCTGGCGTGCCTCGCAGCTGCTGGTCTCCAGCTGAATACCAAAAAGTGCCGCTTTGCAAGCAAAAGTATTAAGGTATTGGGACACCTCGTCAGCAAAGACGGCATTCGGCCTGATCCCGACAAGATTGCCGCTGTTCTTCGCCTCCCGACGCCTCATTGCTCCAAAGAGCTCCGCAGCTTTCTTGGCCTCGCCTCTTACTTCCGGCGCTTTATACGCGACTTCGCCACCATTGCCGCACCGCTCCACCAACTCCTTTCTTCGGGAACGTCACACGTATAGTCGGACGAGTGCCAAAGGGCTTTTGACACCTTGACAGGTGCCCTCACGTCAGAGCCAGTGCTTGGTCACTTCGATGACACCGCACCCACTCTCCTCCATACTGACGCCAGCGGTCATGGACTCGGCGCTGTTCTATTGCAACGACATGAGCGTTCTCGCGAACGCGTGATCGCATACGCAAGTCGTACCCTCAAATCAACCGAGAAAAACTACACCATCACTGAGCAGGAGTGTCTCGCCGTTGTCTGGGCCATTCAGAAATTTCGACCTTACCTCCACGGCCGCCACTTTACCGTCGTGACTGACCACCATGCTTTGTGCTGGTTGTCGACGTTAAAGAATTTGTCTGGACGTCTCGGTCGCTGGATACTTCGTCTTCAAGAATACGACTTCGACGTTAGGTACAAATCTGGCAAGCAACACAATGATGCAGATGCCCTTAGCCGTTGTCCATTACCTCCGTCGTCAAACATACCCGGCCTGTCGTCATCCGTGAGTGACCCAGTCAACGCGTCTTCGTCAGTCCATTCGCTCGCCGCTCTGAACGTGCTTCCTTCTTTCCGCAACGAGACGTTCGCGTCTCGTCAACGCAGCGACGCTTATTGTCACTCCATTATGCAACGCCTTCACGGCTCGTCTCGTCCTCCCAACGCCCGCGCCCGTCGCCAGTTGCAGAACTTCAAGATGGAAAACTCAATCCTCTACCGCTTTGTATTCCACCCTGAAGGACAGCGTTGGGTTCCCGTCGCTCCTCATTCACTCAGAGCACAGATATTAGAAGCATTTCACGACGACCCCAAGGCTGGCCATCTCGGCTTTCACAAAACATATGAACGAATCCGCAGTCGTTTCGCCTGTCCTGGACTCCCCACCTGCGTAGCACAATATGTTGCTTCATGCTCGCTCTGCCAGCGCCGCAAACGACCCACTTCATCTCCCGCCGGACTCCTACAACCTCTTCTATGTCCTGACGCTCCATTTGAAGTCATTGGCATCGACCTTTACGGACCACTGCCAATATCAGCCAACGGCAAGCGATGGATTGTCACTGCAGTCGACCACTTGACAAGGTACGCCGAAAACAGCTGCCCTCCCTTCAGGATCCGCGGAGGACATCGCCACTTTCTTCCTGGAAGCTTTTTGCGACATGGCGCGCCGCGCGTCCTTTTGAGTGACCGCGGCAAGGCGTTTCTCTCGAAACTACTCGAAGACGTTCTCGACGCATGTAACACCATTCATAAGACGACTTCCAGCTACCATCCCCAGACTAATGGCCTCACAGAGCGCTTTCATCGAACTCTGTCGGATATGATCTCCATGTATATTAATCCCAACCACACCAACTGGGATACCATCCTGCCATTCGTGACCTTTGCGTACAATACCGCTACGCAGCGCACCACGGGCTATTCACCCTTCTTTCTTGTCTATGGCCGTCAACCGACATCTCCCCTCGACGTCTCCTTTTTGATGTCCCCGTGGACTCATCGGCGTCATCGAGTGCGCACTTAATCTCTCGCCTGGCCACTTGTCGCCACCACGCCCGCCTCAATACCGAGGCAAGTCAGCAGGAGCGCAAGACTCGCTACGATGACGTTCACCGCATCGTTCAGTTCAATCCCGGAGACGAAGTATTGCTGTGGACCCCAATGCGAGTTCCTGGCCTATGTGATAAGTTTCAGTCACGTTTTATTGGCCCCTACGCTATTGTCGAGCAAACTTCTCCCGTGAACTATCGGGTACCTCCCGTTATCATGCCTTCCGATGGTCGTTGCCGTGGCACGGAGCTTGTTCACGTGTCACGCTTAAAACCATTCCTACGACGTACGACATGGCCATAAACAGCGGCCAGATTGGCTGCTTCCGCGCCAGGGAGAAATTAGTGTGAGCACAATATTAATAGCATTCGTCCTTCATCTTCTTCACCCGTATATAATCATCATCATCACTGGGAGCGTCTTCCTCGTTCGTAGAATTGGTCAGGCGGCCCTGCTGAATAAAAGGCGTCGAGTCCTCGACATTGCTGCCGTCTTTCAATATATATATATATATATATATATATATATATACACACACACACACACACATATATGTATGTATGTATGTATGTATGTATGTATGTATGTATGTATGTATGTATGTATGTATGTATGTATGTATGTATGTATGTATGTATGTATGTATGTATGTATGTATGTATGTATGTATGTATGTATGTATGTATGTTGTGTGTGTGTGTGCATGTATGTATACATGTATATATGTATGAGCGCGCGTGTGTGCGTCTTTTCCGCTATTCTATATATGAATAGGAGTATTTTCAACACATCAGTATCTTCTATGTTGTCACCTGCGAGCAAGACGCGGTGTACACAGCAAACCTCAAGGTTCTTTCCAAAACTTTATACACACGCGCACACACACACACACACACACACACACACACACACACACACACACACACACACACACACACACACACACACACACACACACACACACACACACACACACACACACACACACACACACACACACACACACACACACACACACACACACACACACACACACACACACACACACACACACACACAGCAGAGGTCGATGGTCGCCGGTGAAGGGTACACATCCTAGTCAGCGCTAGGGCTTGGGCTCTCAAGGAGCCAGCTCCCTATATTGAAACTATACTGCGGTGTTTCCAAAGGCAGAGCGAGCCCATCGCTTCGTGTGACTCTTGCGCTGGCATCCAGGATCGCCGCTCATTCATTGCCGCAGCTGTATTTGCCTCAAACAAAGCAACAATCAAGTCAGCGCGTTTGCCACTTCTCTTTACGCTATTCATCGTGCCAGGGTTGTTGAAGCACGTTTTAGCGGTCATCGATTGAGATACCCTGGTGTATCTTTGTGCACGTGTCACCATCATCGTTAACTTGATTAGTACGCGAATGTTCACTGGAAAAATATTAGGCCGATAGAACTGCGAACATTTTAAGAGCTGTTTGCCGAATGCGATGTTCGCCTGTTATGGCTCACACTGGAGTGTGAGGCGACCGAGACATTCTGACCGCGGTAATGCCGTGTCGCTCACATTGCTCGACCACGACTCTGCTTGGCCGAGCAATGTGGGAGGATCAATGCATCGACTAAGAAGAACAAGAAGAAAATAGCTTTTGCCTTCGAGTCGTCTTAGAAGAATCGATAAGGGACCCTGTGAGCTTTTTTTATCTTTGAATGAGAGAAAGAGCAGTCACAAAAGTCAGAAGAGTGGTAAGTTGGGCTAGTTGGTAATGATCCATACTTAATGTAACTGCGCAAAAAACGGACGGAAACACGAAGGGCGATTAAAGGTCTGCGAGAAGTTGATTAAGAAAATAAAGAGAGGTCCTGGTGATGGTTGTGACTTGGATGAGAAGGCGCAGCATAAGAAAGTTGCTGTTCTGCCTATGTTCACGGTTTTACCCACCGCCTAAAAAAGGTTGCGTCAAGATATGACGTCCAAGTGGTTATATCTGCCAGGAACAAATTGTCCACTTTATGCGCCAAAGTGGACAGACGAATTGCAAATCAGCAAAATGTTCAGCAAGGTACATGTAATCTTAGTCATGTCAATAATTATGTATCTTGTATCACTTGTGTTGTTTATTCCATACCCTTGACATGCAAACGTGTTTATGTGGGACAAACAGGTCGCTGCCTTAATGTTAGACTTCGAGAACATTTTGATTCTCTGAAAGGCCACTCCGGTCTTCATCTAGCAGCCCACTGTAAGAAATGCGGCTGCACTCCGCTCTTTGGTGATACCTCTGTGTTGTTCCGGCATAAGAACCAAAGAGCGCGAGAACTAATCGAGGCTGCGCATATTCAAAAGAATTCTGAGTCCTGCGTCAGTGTTCCCTCTGTCGCCATACATGATAAATAGTTAAGTTATCTTGGTTTTGTATGATGGGCGTGCCTTGCCTGATGTGGCCAAAGTTTTTGTTGATTTGGTCCCCCGTGGCTTTTGTCTCCTCCTTTTTTTGCCCTCTCTCGCTTTTTCCTGCCCTTTATATTGCCTCGTTCTTGCAATAAAACTTCAGTTGATAGTCTGCGCTTGTTTGTCCTTTTCTCGCCCTTCGTGTTTCCGTGCGTTTTTTGCGCAGTTACATTAAGTATGTCACAAAAGTCTACTGCGTTGAGTAGCTTGACAAGGGGACCATGAGAAGAAATCCCGATTTGCTGAGCGCCACGTGGCAGTGCGCGTCTGCGACATGGCGTTCTGAATAAATGCGGTCAGCTTTGCTGCCGCAGCGGTGGCGGTTTACAAAAGGTCCCGAGCCGACCGGCACGATGAGGTCATCTTAGGGGGAAATCGCCGCTTACTAACTGGACGCCACGCCGCCCTAGCGCGAAATGTCTCAGTATGTACGTGCCTCTAGCACATGCCTTCACAAATGGTAAAGATGCCTATTCTAGTGGTAGAGATGTGGGTGGTGGCTCTACTGTGTAGAAAATTGCACAGTAAAGCGAGAAGTGTCCAGGCTGCTGTGCCACTACTGACGTTCCTCGTCGCGCGAGGAGTGGGGCACAATCTGGCAGTGCTCTGATGCTCTACGGAAGATGGCTTTCCTGCTACACAGGGCCAGGCCGGCGACTGCCCCCATGTGCAGTTGTCAGAAGTGACTGCTGCTCTTGGCGCCGGCAGAATTGTCCACATAAATCTGCCATGTCGGCGAAATCATATATGCTTTATGTTTACTTTCAAGTTATGTTCATTTTTTCGACGCGAAAGCTAGACTAGTAGATTTAATTGATTTGTCGAAAATTGTTGTTGTCCGCGGACGCGATCCTCCAGAAGTTAGCGATATACAGACTCCCTGCAAGAAAAGAGACTAATTAGAGTATTTGTACTCTAGTGCGAGAGAGTGGTAAGCTACCTCTAAATCAACAGAAAACGATAAAAGCTAACGGCATGGCGTTGCGTGTTTAGAACAAAAGATGAATGATCGAGAGCGCTATGCACTCTCCTACGGTAGAGCTGTACTTAAGCAGCTATCACTTAAGCATATTGGGGATTTGGTGGAAAGACTGTGTTCAGGTAGGCAGGCAGGTAGAAACTTTATTTTAGGGGCGAAGCTCCTTAAGGCGGCACCCGTTCGTCCCTCGTAGTCGTAGTCCGTAACCAGTCTTACGCTTTGACCTCCAAGGTGGTGCCGGTGGGAGATTTTTCCTGTGCGTTGTTGAACAATAAAAAATTCGCAGCGGTAGCTAAAAGCCGACTTCTTCTGTCTCTCATTCCCACTAGCAGCCATTCTTTACCTCCAAGGTAGTGCCTGGTGAGATTTCTCCTGTGCGTGATTAATCAATAACAATTTTGTTCAAAACGCTGTTGATTGATGAAATAAACCAACGAAAGACGCCAGATGTTTTGTAAAAGCAAAACGGAAGAACGCCAGATGTTTCTTAAGCAAGAGGAAAAGACGCCAGCTGCTTAACGAAAGACGCCAGATGTTTTCTAAAGCAATGGTTTTCTAAACAATGAAAATTCACAGCGTACATGTAAAATTAAAGTGAGCTGCAAGTCGTCATAACTCATCGAACCTTTAGTATAAACGCGCCCTATCTCACGTCGGTGATGATGTACTGGGCAGAATTCACGGAAGATTCACGGTTTACCGATGAACCTCCGCAGCTTCGTCCACTCATCATCATTCACTCCGTGGAAATGCTGCGATTTTTTTGTTCGGCAATTTAACAGGGTGCGCTTAACACTGCATTGGCGTCAGCTACGAGCCTTTGGGCTCGTGGCTGACGTAGAAAACGAGACACAGCGCGAGCAAAAAAACATAGAAACATAGAAAACGAGAAAACATGAAACATAGAAAACGAGACACAGCGAGAGCAAACGGACAAGAGGACAGAGACGGACAGGCACGTAGGCAAGGGGGGGGGGGGGCCCGGGGGGCCCGCGCCCCCCCCCGAAATTCGTCCGGCCTTCTATATTCCCGGGCAACTTTTGTTTTATTTTGCATGGAAATACTTTCTTTCGAACAATTAGGCCTTGGGCCCCCCCCGAAAAAAAATCCTGGCTACGTGCCTGGAGACGGACCAGGCACAAAGACGGACATCGCTTAGTCAGCCTCTGTCCTCTTGTCCTGTGGTTCGCGCTGTTCCTAGTTTTCTATGGACATGTACCAACCGGCCCAAAGAAGCACTCTAGGACTGCCAACAGTTGATATTCTGGGGCCACGTTTCTGGGCCTAAGCTGCACCCCACAACACGCAAACGCGCGTGGAGGCTTTCACTAGAGGCTGCCTCCCCATTGCCGAAAAGAAATTGTACGGGGTATTTTATACTATCGTTAAGAAGACTTCAAGGCGAAAGATTTAGCACTGCTTGATGCATTAAAGATTGACGAAGCAGCACTGAGGGCCCGGCTATATAGCGTCCCGCTTAGACTCGCTTTCCATTGGTCGATTCCACGAAAGATCGAAAAAGGGTGTATATTTGATGTTTCCGATTTTCCTGATAATTTTGTATGTTGTGCACATATGACTGCACAGCACGAAATCGCAGTTCGTTTTCAAATAAAATTTTTTTTCAACACAGCAAAATTCGACAAGTGTCGCCGGTTGACGACGACCATTTTACGAAGAATGCGTTTTCGTAACTTCGGAACCATGCTGGCAGCTACTCAAGCTGTATATTACAAATATCTTTCTTTTTGGCGGAAGTAGAAGTAAAGAGGAAATAGCTCTTATCATTTCATGGAATTCTGAATAAATTATGTATTTTTAAAAATTCACGAAAAACGCTGCGTTTTTGAAAATCAGTGAAATTTGGGACGCTATGGCTACTTCTGTGAACATCTTAGCTTGTTCATATTTGCAGTATGAATAGACCTTTATGTGAATAATGAACCTCTGCATTTGTATTTCTCTAATAATTTTCAAAGTAGTAAATTTTCATGCTCGAAACACCAAAAAGAGAAAAGTGCTCCTCCATTCAAAAATCCATAATAAAAAAAAACCCAATCTCAATTTTGTTCAAAGTCCCCCAAAATGTTCTCAAAGGACTGCAGAATGATATTATGAAAAAACATGTTGCATCATTTTTGTTAGAACAAAAGCAGAAAATGTCAAACATTGTGTTTCCAGAGCGTGGTGGCCACTGCGTAAAGGACATCTCTAGTAACAAGAAAATACAGTAACACGTCTTTTTTTCTTCTCTGAGCTTCGCTAAACAACAGTAATGATCTATGGTCGGAAATTGGGAACTGTTTTGTAAAGAAAAAGACCGTTCCAATTAAATGCATTCGCGTGGTTTGCGACTTCACGCCAGTGTTAGACATCCCTCAGTCCACAGTAGGCACTTTCAGTTGTAGCCTCTTTTTCTTTCATCTATTTCAGTTGAGTATAATTCATATCTTGAGTGCTAAAGAACGCATTCCCTCCATGCGTCTCTTATGATGATGTGCTGTGCCAGAATTGAGAGATTGGTATAAAAGCCAAGGTCTCTTCATGAATGGAAATGAATTTCTGGAGAGCGGTCGCCAAGAGGTGTGGCTTTTGTTGACCCAAATGTGTACGTTGTCAAACCTAATGTGATCAATGCAGAGTTTAAAAAGAATCGATTACGTGAAGATTGGTGGCAGCAGTTCTGGCCACGGACAAAACACGTTTTGTTTGCATTGCATCTGCTTTGTTTTGCATATCCTTCTTTCTCTTGAAGGAGTGCTGGCAGATCTGGTTTCCCTCTTGAATTGAGCGCGCATCCTGCTTCATGACCCTCCGCAAAAGAGTCTCCACCCGATATCTTCTACGTAACGAAAATTCTGCTGCAGCGGAATTTTCTTTTTGTGCACCATGAGGCAGTCCGTACAAAATCTCGGCCATGGCTATAACGCCTACCCATAGCCACCTTCAGAGCGTAGGATAGTGATCGCATCAAAGTGAAGCACAATTTGGATGCTTAACTTCTATCTCAGGTGGTGTTTGGCTGACTGGCACAGCCGTACTCGTTGCTGTCGTCTGCTCAGGCGGGCGTCTATCGCGCCGCCCTTTGCACCTGTCCGCCTAACGCATGCTACTCCGTTTACACGAGTGCTTGTAGCGCGGGCCACACGATCCGCCACACGATTCGCCCGGTGCGGATCCAGAGACCGGGCGGGAGAGCGACGAGCGGTGAAAAATGTATCGTGTAACCAACGCAATCGACACCCCAGCTTTTTCTCGTGCATAGCGACAAAGCCTGGCAAACAATGTGTGGCTGCTGTGCTTAGGTTGCACTGCGGTACTCGCCGTTCACCACTGCCGCCATTTGCGATTTCTCAGATTCTTACAATGCATGATCGACTCAGCTACACATATTTCGCGTTTAGCTTCGTTACTTTTATATAAGCGCATTTACTAAAAAAAAATTATCCAGAGGAATGAAAATGTCCGTGCTGCCCGTCGACGAATAATGTAAGTGGTGTCGCAAATGCATTTAATTGGAACGATCTTTTTTTTTCTTCACGAAACAGTTCCCACTTTCCAACAATACATCATTACTGCTGTTTAGCGAAGCTCAGAGAAGAAAAAAAGACGTGTTACTGTATTTTCTTGTTACTAGAGATGTCCTTTACGCAGTGGCCACCACGCTCTGGAAACACAATGTTTGACATTTTCTGCTTTTGTTCTAACAAAAATGATGCAACATGTTTTTTCATAATATCATTCTGCAGTCCTTTGAGAACATTTTGGGGGACTTTGAACAAAACTGAGATTGGGTTTTTTTTATTATAGATTTTTGAATGGAGGAGCACTTTTCTCTTTTTGGTGTTTCGAGCATAAAAATTTACTACTTTGAAAATTATTAGAGAAATACAAATGCAGAGGTTCATTATTCACATAAAGGCCTATTCATACTGCAAATATGAACAAGCTAAGATGTTCACAGAAGTAGCCATAGCGTCCCAAATTTGACTGATTTTCAAAAACGCAGCGTTTTTCGTGAATTTTTAAAAATACATAATTTATTCAGAATTCCATGAAATGATAAGAGCTATTTCCTCTTTACTTCTACTTCCGCCAAAAAGAAAGATATTTGTAATATGCAGCTTGAGTAACTGCCAGCATGGTTCCGAAGTTACGAAAACGCATTCTTCGTAAAATGGTCGTCGTCAACCGGCGACACTTGTCGAATTTTGCTGTGTTGAAAAAATTTTTTATTTGAAAACGAACTGCGATTTCGTGCTGTGCAGTCATATGTGCACAACATACAAAATTATCAGGAAAATCGGAAACATCGAATATACACCCTTTTTCGATCTTTCGTGGAATCGACCCATTATCCCGTCACCCCAACGGGCGCCTCCTAACGGCGGTCTGCATTAGAAGGCCCGGGCCGCTTTATGAAGCCCGAGCCCAGCCAGGGCCCATGGTTCCAAACCCGGGCCCGGCCCGAGCCCGGGCGTACATGACCGAACCCAACCCGAGCCCGGCCCGGACCCATGACTCAAAGCCCGGGCCCGGCCCGGGCCCGGGCGTTCGTTACTAAACTTATCCAGGGCGCGCGTGTTCATGACCATGCCTGGCTCGGGCCCGCTAGAGAATATTAGTTGTTGATGATGTTTAATAATGCCTTGCGCTTTGTAGCGGGCGATCGGACGGAAAATCTGGTGTGTACATGCATCAAAATGTTGCTTTGCCCGCGGTAGTAGCTCAGCAGGTATGCTGTTTCGCTGTTATGTCTTAGGACGCGGGTGCGATTCCCGCGGCCACGGCGGCTGCATTTTGATGGGGGCGAAATGCAAGAACACACGTGTACTTATCTTTAGGTACCCATTAAAGAACTCCAGGTGGTCGAAATTAATCCGGTCCCCACTACGGCACGCCTCGTAATCATAACGTGGTTTTGGCACGTAATACCAAGGCATATAAATGAAATGTTGCCTATATGGTACATGGCAAGTCAATACAATAACAGTAATAATACATAGCAACAAAATTTATTTAAAAGAAGTGTACAACTAACATGAAAAAGCTGGTAGAAGCAAACCCGGGACATTTCCTTTAATGCTCTTTTCTACACTGGCGTTGGAAACATTAATTGCACAATTTTTTAAAAGAGGCTCCTGATTAATAATTTAAAAAGAAAAAATGAAACTTCAACAGTTTTTCTATTTTCTTTGCTAAGCTTTACTAAGAGCCAGCTCTTTACACGTGTCGCTTCAGCTTGGCACAGAATGCCTTAGACCACGCAATGCATAACGTTCGCGCGTGCTCGAACGCCCGACTTAGGCCATTTAATAAGCGGGCCCGAGTCCGACCCGGCCCGTAGCCTCAAGCCCGGGCCCGGCCCAGGCTCGCGGCTTCAAGCCCGGGCCCGGCACAGGCCCGCACTTCAAGCCCGAGCCCGTCGGAAAACGCTTCGGACGGCCCGGCCCGGCCCGGGCCCGTGCAGTTTAGTCTGCATACGCGTAGCCTACATATAAAAACCACAAATAAACGTAAGTCAGAAGACATATTTTCCGAAGTGCGCGCCCGCGGGGGATTCGAGTCTGCGACCCCTCGTAGACTCGAATCTCAGACTCGAGTTAAAGAACTTCTGCACGCAGCATGCGTCCTCCAGTATAGACCATTTCACAGGCGGCTCCCTGGGCGCCGCCATGATCCTCTCTGGGCTCCGCGAAATAGGCGTGACCTCCCAAAAATGCACTGCCGAGGCTGTGACTTCAGCCTTTGTACTCCCACGTGCAGCCCAGCATGGCGGCGTTTTTTCTCTCCTGTGAAAAGGCTATACTAATGGCGAGCTGTTTATATACGCCATTTACCGCTGGCTGTACGCAGAGCTTGGAGGTGCATGAGCGTGTTCACTAGCACCCGCGAGATGGCGCGAAGGGCGCGCTTTAAGGTCGTCGCGCCGGAGTTGAGATGCGCGCATTTGACTTGTACTTTGACATAAAGGGCGTGGTCGCTGGACGGGGGATGTTTGTACGTCTTCTGCTTTCACCGCAAAGTTTACGTTGCAACCATACACCGCACGAAGGTCACTTCGCTCACTGCAGCGGCCGCGCTTGCGAAAGGAGGGAGCTGCAAGCTAGGAGAGCCAAAGTAGGGGCTAGTTGAAGTAACAACTGTCACAGTTGAAAGTTCGCGCTCGCCCTGTGTATACCTTTGCGTTCTTTTCGTGCGTCCTTTTTTTTGCGCTTGAGCAGCGCGCTGGAAGTGTCGAGCTGTGACAGTTGCTAGTTCGGGCTCGTCCTCTGTGTTTTCTTTTCGTGCGTCTTGTGCTTGAGCAGCGCGCTGTAAATTTTGAGCTGCTTGCCGTTCTTCATGAAACATTCCAATTTGTTGGTATCGTATTCATTGCTTCGCCCTTGCGGTGAAACTGACTTTTTATAGACAAGCCAGCGCCGCCTGTTCTGTTAAAATTTTCCGTTACAAGTGCCACGCCGCCGTAACGTGACTGAGTGTGCCGTGACGACAGACCTCGGATTTTTTAGCTCATCAGCCTTATAAGGCTTTCGCCTTAATAAAGCGACATGACTGACAGTGCTACGTACCATACTTGAGGAGGGCGTTAACCTGTTCTAGAGGCAAACGTGTGTTTAGAACATAACATGAACAGCTTAGAGGACCATGCATGCTGTGCGACAGGAGACGAGTAAGCTGTCCCTGGTAGAAAGCGTGCACGCAGACTAGAAGATTATGTAATAACACCACAAAGGAAAGCTTATAAAACCAGTGTACACAAGCGCTAGAGGCACTTAAACACTAAATACTTATGAATTGAGCAAGTAAAACTTATACAAACGTTAGATGCAATTTTACGCAGACTCCAATAAAACACTGTGCGCTACTTAGAAACTATAGAACAAGGAACACGTTAACGAAAGCATCATGCCTCTCAAGGAGGTGGAGAAAAAGAAAAGAAAAAAGAAAAAGAAAGGGTAGGTGCGTGCAAGTGACATGGAGAGTCGTATGACTTATTTCCTTTGCTTAACTTAGTATGCCGCTGCTGGAAATTCTAGTTTTTCCCCACGTAATACGAAACACCGAGTGTGCCAGCGCCTTAACAAGACATCAAAGCCACTCACATCCAGCTCGTCAACTAGATATCCAAAAACAATTTGATAAATTCGATGCAAAGCCGGAAACGCTGCGCGCTGTGGTTGTCGACGAGCTTCTGCCTGACATCGACGTCTCCAGATCACGTACGTTGTCTTCCGTCGGCTTCGGTTAGTTATTTTCTTTTATCTTCGTCGTCTGGCTTCTCTACAGTCAGCAAGTAGCTAAAATCTATGTATAATTAAGTGAACGGAGCACGTTCAGCATATAGTCAAATGAAACTGCAATCTATAACGTATGTATCTCTTGAAGCCTGCATGATTTATATGGTTATACTCTGAAAGCTGTATGTATATATAATCACCGTCGTGGCCTACCATATTTTCTTTATCTTCATATAGAACTCTTGGATGTTGCATTGTATCGTTTAAGCAAAATCTCGTTTTTATGCGTACGATCTGCAGGGGTGTTGAGCTGAGGATCTTGCGCTATAAAGTCACGAGAATATGGGGTCAAGGAGCCTGCGTCTAGTCCTTCAGGCCATAGAGTTTCCTACAATACTTACTAGAGGGAACTCTGGCGCTAGTGTATATGGGAGCTGCAATGCATCGCGCTTCAGCCAGCATGGGAATCATGGGTAGTACACGGATTTGTCTAAACTTCGTTCTTTCGGCTCCGTTTGGCTCCGCGTCGCCTGCATCCGCTTTGTCGCAAAACGAAGTTCAGCAAAAATCAGCAGTTTCACTTCACCACTTTAACTTCTTTAGGCTCACCGATTCAAATCTGGTCACGAAGTTCACAACGATCCATTCTTTTATCCGAAAGAAAACCAAAACATAGCAATAAACAAAGCCACAAGTGCGTTCGAAGCCCACAAGCACGAAGACTAGGCGAATCCGTGTACTACCCATCATTCCCATGGTGGCTGAACGATCGCAGCGCCAGAGTTCCCTCTCGGTCATTGTAGGAAACTATATGCTTCAGGCAGTCTGGCGAGGAGCCGCAGTGATGCCCTACGGCTGAGCGTATTGCTAACCGAGTGTCTTGCGAAAGCCTTTAATGAGCTCCTTCGATTTACACGTCCGGGACGGCTCCGGGCGGCCCCGGACGCCGGCGCTGCATTCGTTTTTCTCAGGGACCAACCGGATGCTCCGCCCTCTGGTCCAGGACCGCTGGGATGCGTGTTCGTTTTTCGCGTGCCTGGCGGCCTGCGGACGGCCCGGGACTGTCCGTACGATTTCCTTCTGGCAGCTGGCAGACGACGGCGCGGTACGTCACGCGTGCGGCCATCTTAAGTTGGACACGGGAAATTTTCGACGTGCTCTTGCTCTGTCTTCGCTTTTTGTCCGCTTCTCGCACGCTTCCCGATTTCGAATTGTTTTCGAGCCATTTCTTGTCGTCGGCATTGCGAGCCACTTCGCGCATGTGCGTAGTTCTGAAGGTCGGGGAAACACGCGCGGTGCTCGCCAGAAAAAATAACAGCGACGGAACGCCCACGCGCGTCTTCAATAAGCCCGCGCTCCAGTAGTTTACTTGGTAAGTTGTGCCGCAACGCAAACAGGTATCATTCACGATCTAACCGCCGTTGCAGTCGTGATTGGGTCGGCGTTGTGGCTGGTGTTGCAGCCATAGACGGAGCAGACGGCGTGGCAGACGCCACAGCGGACGCGGCCGCAGCATTAGGCGGCCCGAGGCCGCTCGGGCGGATCGGGCCTCTTGGATAACGTGATAATGGCGCCAAGTGACTAAGTACTTATGAGCCGAGGCGTCCGCAGGCCGTCGGCGACTGGCCCGGGACACGTCCGGGGCTTGGTAAATCGAAGAAGCTCAATGCCTCGTACTTGCGGCGTCCGCCATCCGTCCGTGCCCTGGAACGGTGCCAGCTGTGGCCTCTCTACCTCAGACTCTCTCAGCAATCTCGTGATGACACAGCGGCGCATAGCAACAGTTGCGCGTTGCTCTTTCCAACGCGTGTTGCGCAGCTGTTGCGCAACGTGGCGGCGGCGTCTAGTCGAGTTAATCGGATGGTTCCGTGATGCGGCCCCGTGATGAGCGGCCCCGTTATGATACCACGGCAAGCGGTTTGGAGAAGCGCCCCAAGAATGTGGATTCCTCTGATAGCATGGCATAGCCAGTAGAATGACCGCACGCTTTCGCCGAACACACTTTGGAATTAACAAAGGTTCCTTCAATTTTTAACACGAAAGTGTTTTATGCCGGGGTCCACCACGGCTCTACTGACGTATTTCCGTCACGGATATGACGTTGTAAAATATAAAGACTAACAGTGGGCAAAGAAAAAAAACCAAAAGAAAAAGTTCCGTCACCGGGAATCGAACTCACGACCGCTCGCTCTGCAGCGCGCAGCGCGAAACGATTTGGCCATGGACGGCACGTTCTCCGCAATGCTAACGGCGAGCTATTTATATACACCATTTGCGGGTGGCTGTACTCAGAGATCTGTGTTGCAGTGTGTTTTCGTTATCACTGGCGAGATGGCGCGACGGGCTCGAAGAGCGTAAAGCCCCTTGATCTTGGGAAAGTACCGCCATTCACTGTACTCGCCGCCGCGCGCGCGTCCTCCTCTCTCCCTCCTCGCCCCTTTCGCGTCCTCCCGTTCCCCGCAGCTTTTTCTGCGCGACGATTGGTCTCCTTCGCCGTTGCCCTTGGAGACGCGTGGAGCTTGCGTTTTGCTGATATTTTTCTTTTTCGCTCGCGCCATTTTACGCCGGGGCTCCGCGTAGCGAACGTTGCGCGCGCTTTGTTTTCTGTGCTTTATGTGGGCGCTATGCCGCGCTGTAGCGCCTATAACTGCAACAACGAGAGTGCAAACGATTATGCACTTTTTACGATTCCCCAAGGTAAGCGTGATGGCTTGCGCAAGAAGCAGTGGCTGCAATACATCGGCCAAGGAAACTGTCCCGACGAAGAACAGCGTTCTTTGTGAGGTAAGGCGCCTGTCCCATTGCTGGTATCAAAGCATCGCCGAATGCTACATTTTAAATATCGTTCCGGCCTGCTCATTAACGTCTTTTTTTTTTCTTAGGCTATTTGCTCGTTGCTTAAAAATGGGGTTGTCCTCAATATGCTGAATATTCAGCTGAGAGTCCATCACCTCACACGTCGGCAACTCTTATTCAGTCTAAAGTGCACAACTATAGGATCTGCTTTCCGCTGCGAACAATTACGCGCGATGATACAGCTTCTCGATCGCGCTTGTTGTGATTGTTAGATTCCGTTTATTGTGAATGTTTGGTGTAAAAAACAAACGAATGGACGAATAGAGATGACACTTACTGGCATTGGTTCCCAAATGAGGATTTTTTTTGGTGGGGGGGGGGGGGGAGGAGGAGAACTCACACGTAAAAAACGTGACACAAATGCGATCAGTCGCAAGAACAAAAAAAAACACACACACAAGCACAACGCACAAAAAAATAACATGCTTATAGCGAAAGTAAGCCGTTATCTAGCAGGCCGCGACCGAAATGGCTCGTCTTGGTCAGGCCTGCATTAGCATGTCTTCCGTTCCCTAATGAAAAACTAGATTATCTCTTATACCGTTGTCACACGGGTAGTTTTGATCGCGATCAGAATCAGTCCGGATCAGATTTCTTGATCGCGATCATCGCTGCTATCAGCTAGCTGCTAGCTTCTTTCTGGTCATGTAACACGAGCCAAAATTATCGCATCGATGTGTTTTTACATTCGTACGGAATGTCTCCTCTCACAGGTAAACCGAGTGCTAGTTTCTTTTACACGAACGCCAAAATACTATTCTGAAAAACCTTTCTCCGGCGCTTCTGTTATTGCGGTAGATGAGTTGCTGTTGGCGCCACTTGATCGTACTGACACAGCGCAAGCGTCTTGTTCAGTTTGGAGACCACCGCGCAAGTGTACTTTCACGTCAGATAACACATGGATGGACAATGTATTATCCACGAAGTTATTTCAACATGCGACGCTGTAAGTACCTGAGTTGCACATGCGCGCACAGGCAAGAGACAGAAAAATCCAGACACAGGCGGACATGACGCAAGCTAAACTATATCAGATGTAAATGTAAAGCATGTTATCATGTGCCAGAAAAAACGTCTGCATGATGGAACGCCGCGTACAGCTCATTTTAAATTAGCATGCCCCATTTACAAGGCTTTCGAAAGAAACTAATATTTTAATAAACGTTCATTTCAGTGTTCTCGATCTTGTTATCACTATTTTTCGAAGTTTTCTACAGCACAGGGGCTCGAAAGTGGCTCGAAATCACGCGCCTCCGTTGATTCCTACGGCGCGCCCGCGGGAGCGCCGGCGAAAAATGGTGCCGTGCGCAGCGCGCGCCGGCGGCGGGCGAGGAGAATCGAGGAGGAAACGCGCGCGCGGAGGAGAGTGTCGTTACTTTCCTAGATCAAGGGGCTTCAGTGTCTCCCGGCCGCAGACGCACGGCGCTTTGGAGGGCGATTGTTTTTATAGGCTCAGGAAAGCGTGCAGCAACATTACGACATCCCGTATCGTTTTGAGACTTCATCGAAAGACTATCGAGGCATCGAAGAATGCCCGGGTAAGGCCCTCTTTGCTATTCCTGGCGGGAAAAAGGATGCCAAACGACGGGCTGTGTGGCTGCACAGAATTACGCGGGAAAAATTTGTTCCCACGACTGATACTCGCATTGTCAGGTAAGCGCTTCATTGAGAATTCGCGAATGTTTCGGGGAATGTTTGCGCCTACCCTGCACTAGTGCAGCTTGTTTCGCGTAGTTGTCGCAGGAGGTTCATGCACAATAACATTTTATTATGTTTGGCGTAAAATTGACGCCTTTGGGTTCACATATAATGATCAGCACGCTATGAAAACTGACTGCTACACATTGGTACTGCCTGACGTGACTGTATGACGAACACAAATAACAGGTGGTAGCATGAAAATAATGACTGATGCTCTCGCGGCCGGTTCGCTTGCTTGATATGCACCAAAATCGGTATTCCGTGACGTGACTGTAGGACGAACATAAATACCCTGCGGTAACATGAAAATAATGGTATGCATGTCATGTAAGGCATGATTTACATGCCATGCTCATGATGCTCTCGCGGCCGGTTCGCTTGCTTGATATGCACCAAAATCGGCTTGCGTGACGTGACTGCAATGTGAACGTAAATAACAGGTGGTAACATGAAAATAATGGCACGCATGTCATGTAACGCATGATTTACATGCCATGCTCATGATGCTCTCGCGGCCAGTTCGCTTGTTTGATATGCACCAAAATCGTATTGCGTGACGTGACTGTATGACCAACATAAATACCGTCACGATTTTCACGTTACCACTTGTCATTAGTGCTCGTCATACAGTCACCTCACGCTATACCAATTTGGGTGCATTTCAAGCTAGCGAACCACCCGCCATCGCAGCATGAGCGTGGCAAGTAAGTCATGCCGTACATGACATGGAAGTCGTGATTTTCATGTTACCACCTATCACTAACGTTCGTCATACAGAAATAGCTCGTCATAAAAGTTTTGGTATATATGCATTTCATTAAACCATCACGAGCGCCCCAAAACCATGTCATGTAAATCACATTTTACATGGCATGTCTGTCATGATTTGCACGTTATAACCAGTCACTTATGTTCGTCATACACTCTTGTCACGCCGTACCAATTTTGTTGTGTATCAAGCTATCGAAGCGGCCGCGATCGCACCCTGAGCGTGGCATGTAAATCATGCCGTACATGGCATTCATGTCATTATTTTCATGTTATCACCTTAATTTAAATTCGTCATACAGTCATGTTACGCCATACCAAATTTGGTGTACTTCCCATTAACGAAGCGGCCAGGACAGCACAAAGTCGGGGGCAGATAGATAGATAGATAGATAGATAGATAGATAGATAGATAGATAGATAGATAGATAGATAGATAGATAGATAGATAGATAGATAGATAGATACAAAGTCACAGAAATTCGCTAAGAAATGCTTTGCATTTAATAAATGCAGACAGCCGAGCGCGTAAATGCCGCGCAGTTCGCATTTCTTTATCGCGTTAGTACGCGTGCGTGCGCATGTAGGCAAGTGAAAATTGCCGCTGTTTCTTTCCTGATCAGTCAGAGAACAACGGTATGCTTCATTTGGGGCTGAAAAAGCGCACGCAATGCGTAAAACATGCGTTACTCCACGTGAAATCAACACCGCACCGCCGCAGCTTCGGCCGCGCTGGACCAAATATGGCGGCGCGCACGACGGTCGCGGTACTTTTCCCGTTCCAGTGACTTTACGCCCGACGTGCTCCTAGCGCCATCTCGCCGGTAATGAAGAAACGCTTATAAGCGCCTCCGTCTCGGAGGACTGCAAACGGTAAAGGGTGCGTATATAACGCTCGCCGTTAGCTACTTGAGGCATGTACGCTTTGTGGAGCAGTGCTTAGCGCACCACGCTGCGAACTCAGAGGTCGCTGGTTCGATTCCGCGCTTCGGAACCATTTTTCTTATTTATTTTTCTTTGGGATATTGATGCATATATACATACTTATACATATACGCAGCATGACGGCGGCGACGGCGACGGCGACGGCAAAAATCAGCCGAGACTGTCCATATAATTGCTATCGCAATAAAAAGGGACACGAGACGAGCTTCGATTATGTTCTCTTTTCTCGGTCAACGCTTCAGCTTGTATGCCTTGTCTATAGTAGAATGAGCTCTTCATTCAATGAAGAAGGTTGGACGGCCAGTTTATATTATGTCACTACCTAACGGCACAGTTCATTGTACGGGCGCACGTTTATTTAAAATCTCGTATATGCACCCCTGCACGTTATCAATAGTTATCATGAGAAACAGTGCATAATGATGCTGTACGGGATGAAAAGAAAACGGGAACTTTCTGCCATAACACAGTTTGTCAATAGTTAAGCGCAAATAGGCAGCAATAAATTAACAGGATAATCAGTGAGGTCGTTGAAAAATTTGTTAATGGGGCGCTGAGGAAAATTGCTTTAAAACGTAACCCGAAGGCCTGACGTGTACGGGGCAACTGATCTTCAACATTTGCAAGTTTCTTGAATTATTCTGCTGTAGTGGGAAGTATAGCAAGAACGTAAATATATTTGATGGTGACATTTAAAACTGAAGAAATACAAGATGTGCAGCGGTAAATGATAATAGTTAAATGCAAAACGCCTAGTTGGTCGAAAGAAGAACCAAAGATAGAGCTTTGTGTTTCTGTTTTGTCTGGATATTGGGTTTGTTGTGTTCTCATCACAACATCATGATTCTTGGACTTTCCCAAAAGAGAGGAAATTTTTTAAGATGATCGAAGCGCTGAGGACACGCCATGTCCGCGCATCACTGCTTACACTTTATTGTCTTGTTCGTGGGTTTACGTGCCAGTGCGAGGGTGCCTGCTTTACAAAGTACAGCCAAGCTCTAGGTGGCAGTTGTCAGCCTGCTCCCTCCCCATTTTCTCTGTGTTCTTGTGTGTTTGTGTATACAAATCAAATAACAATAATCATAAGAAGAAGAAGAAGAAAAATTAGTTCATTCAGCCAAACAAAGTGACGGCGTGCACAAGCATACGACAAGGAGAATAAATAACGTTCATTTCTGGGAGTACATGCATATCTACAAACGAATTGCTCACAGTATAGTATCTAATCAATTATTCATCATTTTTAGGACATGTGCACGACCTCTCAACATTACACATTCTGAAATGTAAGGTTGTGAAGCTTGAGGTCGCTGCCTAACAGCTTCTGAGTTAGAATGCCACTAAGAGCAATCCCACGTCGGCCCGCCCCGACACTGTGCGGGTGTTGGGCGAGGTAATTCTGTTACGCGTGCTTCAGGGCCGAATAAACATTGCGCCCCAGAAACAACTTTGTGAACACACAGTGGGGGGCTGAGACGCGTGAAACTGGAAGCGCAAGAGGGCATACAAGCATGGGGGCATTTCACTGTCGTAGTTGCACTAGCGACTGTATCACCAGCAAAAAAAAAAAAAACAACAAAAAAACGGAAGTTACGTCAGCGTCACAACGAACCTTATTATGGGTCCCGCCCTGAATTAACATCCAAAGTTCTGACGCATATGCACTGCACTGCTTGATCTGAGATGATTAAGGAGCTGTACGACATCAGTGCATTAAATCACGACAAAAATGAACCACCACCCTTCTGCCACGACAGATTTTTATTACACTTCGCATTTCACGAACTGTCTTAAGCAGAAGCCCGAATGGGTACGGTTGCTTGCTGATTTTTTAGTTATCTAGTGTCCTTAAATGCGGTGGATGAAATCACAATAACGTGAGTCACAGAAACTTATTCAGCATACTCGCCGCATCTGGTGTGCTTAAAGCTCCACTACGATACATAAGTATCTATAAATATAACTCCGGCAAGGAATTCCTATATGCTACTGAAAACCGTAATTGCGATGTTTAACGCGATACTTCCGTAAAGTACGCACCTATTACCACATATTCATTTCTCCGTCAATCTGAGGGATAATAACCTCCCTCTAGAAATTCACTTGATCCGTATCCACCAAACGTATCAATGCTAAAACCGTTCTTAGGTGGCAACTGCAACCACTCTTGATGGTGGACATATTGGCAAAGTCAGCCGGCCACTGGCAAAGCTTTCTGAACTCGGTCCTAGCATTGAATCACGAAGACTGTGGTAGCTTGGATCTCTTTTTTTACGTTCCTTGAAAAAGCAGCTGCGTTTTCGCCAGGAGAACGAACAAGAAATAACTGCAGGAGCGAGAACGGGAGCGACGATCTCAGTGTAGGGACGCGAGAGACGACAAGCATCACTCGCTGTCGTGAGGAGGACAAAAGCCGTTCGGGGGCATCGAGATGTTATCCCGTACTCTGGGACAATGTGATTTCCAAGTGAGCCGGAAGGAAGAAAGCTTCGCTTGTCCTCTTTACTCACGCCTCATAGACGCGTCCGAGACCTGTCGCTACATGGAATGTCCATTAGGAGACAGCTGCTCAGGCTTTGGCCATTTCTCTTTCATTTTCCTTACGTCGGACCAGACATACTTCAAGTCACGACTCACAACCTTTGAGAAAGATACAGACCTTGTAATGACCCTACATAAACCTTCGTCACAAAGACTGTATTATGAATCGTGAGTTTTAATGATCGTTTCACTACTCCATGTATTTATTATAATAAATACCGGGGTTTCGCGAGCCAGCAGGCTTGATATGATTATAAGACATGCCGTAGGGGTGGGCTACGGAAATTTCGACCACCTGGGGTTCTTTTAACATGCGCTGACGTCGCACGGATGTCTTGTATTTAAAGAAACCGACAACCACTCTTTATTACAGCTGTCTTCTTTAGCGCAACGGATAGCTTACCAGTTAGAGTGTCTATATAATCACAGAATAGTAACGCGAGAAACGCCGTGAAACATTTATAATCAAATTGTAATGACCGTTATGTTGTGCCTTGTACTCAATCTAAATGGCCCCGCCACGGTGGTCTAGTGGTTATGGCGCTCGACTGCTGACCCGAAGGTCGCGGGATCGAATCCCGGCCGCGGCGGCTGCATTTTCGATGGAGGCGAAAATGTTTGAGGCCCGTGTACTTAGATTTAGGTGCACGTTAAAGAACCCCAGTTGGTCGAAATTTCCGGAGCCCTCCACTACGGCGTCTCTCATAATCATATCGTGGTTTTGGGATGTTAAACCCCAGATATTATTATCAATGGAAATGACCTATACTGTAGAGGTATGACGTCATAGTTAGGGTGGCAAAAAGACAGTGCTGCATGTGACCATTGCGCCAATGACGAAACCATCCAACATATTATATATGTCAGTGCCCTCGGTACAGTTCTCAGAGACAGTCCCTGTCAGCAGTGTTTGCACGCCTCGACGACCAGCCGCTTTCTGAGGATTCAATCTTAAAATGCCGCAAAGAACGAGTTTCACGCCAGACAGCTACGAAGGGGCTGTTAAAGTTTCTGCGAGTGACCCGCTTCGTTGAACTCTTGTGACACTCCTGTGTGTTCGTGCTTACCTCCCTCCCTATCCCATTCGTCTCTTCCTTACTTTTCTGTCTCCCCTTACCTCCTCCCCAGTGTAGGGTAACAAACCAGATATGCTTTCTGGTTAACCTCCCTGCCATTCCGCATTACATTTCTCTCTCTCTATCTTTATTTTTAGTAGCGTATATTACGTCTCCTAAGCCAGAAAAAGAGGCCAGTGCCGCCAAATAGGCACCAACGTTTCCTATGCATCATTTCAATAAACAGCAGCAATATACTCACTGAATACTCACTCTCACCTTCTTCGTCTAGGTGGATTACGGCGCTGTGCCATGCTCCCAACTATGGCTGCATAAATAGCATCTTTTCCTCTCCTCAACCGTTCCTCACTGCGTGGACTCCGCCCCACCATATTCCGCATGTGTGCAGCACAGTCGAGATACGGGATTCGAGGGCGGGCAATTCCGAAACCGGCCTAACAAGCAGGCACGATCATCGCACTGCTGTTACTTCAACGTTGAAGAACAACGTTGTGCGCGCGGAGAAGGCGCTCTCCATGTGGCCGCGTTCTCTTTGATTGCGCAGGCACGGACATTTCGCGTTGTCTCGTCAACTTGTACGTGTGCGTGCTTGAAACGAGATTCCCGCGGGTGTCGCAACATCGCCGGAAATAGCCAACCTCAGCCTGCGATGTCTTCGTGCTGTTCGCGTATGTCGCTTGGGGTAGTATACGCTTTGTGGGGCGCGACGGAAGTGCACCATCGGAATCCTAGCCGGAAGCGAAGTCGTGCAGCGTAGCGACCCTTGTGAGAGTTTTCACGCCATACCGCATTCCTCACGATGCTCTTTCAATTGCTGACTTTTGTTCGGGCTGCGCAATTTCGACAGGACTTTCACTTCTGGCTTTCGAAAACTTTCACAATCGCGTCGCGCCACACCCAGCGCAACACGTCTATGTATGAACCAGTGTTCAGTGCGTTAGTGGCTTAACGAAATTCTTACGCGCCGAAAGTGATGTTTTTCAAGGCGAGCCACAGACAATATGGGCGCCATGATGTTTTTGTTTTCGTCCATCTTTGTTATAGTATGCAATCACGTCTAGCAACTCACAGGCAAGGTCGGGCTCTTAGTAGAACAAGAAGATTTATATCTGAGGTTTTACGTGCCGAAACTACGGTATATGCTGCCTGCCGCTTGTTTTCAGGATAGATACCACGATGGCGGCAAGGGAGAGTTATACACAGCTAGACACACGACAACCTATTATTAAAGGACGGCAACTGACAGCCGAGACGTGTATGTGCATTGTGCTAGAAGCGACGAGAGACAATAGTCCAAATAAGGTAGACGTTCAGGGGACGATGGAAGCTTAAAGCGATGAAAAAACCTTAGAACACAGGGTGTCGCTGAAGCCAACTTTGCGACAAGTGGTCTCGTCGTCTTCGTTGCAGAGTTGAAAAAAACCAGATCGCTCGTCCAAACAACGGTTCCATCGATACCCCATGTTCCAAAGAGATACAAAAGTGCAATATGCCGGTTAGCAGCGTTGGCGCGTTATTTGGTGTTAAATGTCAACGTATTTCTTTAAGTAAGCGTTACAGCTCATTGAATATTGCCGTTGTAGTTAAGCGAATATGACGTTGCGCTCTAAGCACGAGGGTCCGTGTCTGTTGTGGCGATCAACATACACAGCCCGCAAATCTCTACAGCGTATATACTTAGACGCACATTAACCGTGGCGGTAAACTTTAACCGGCGATCCCCTTCTATGGCGTGCGTCATGATAGCATAATCAACCAAAGATTAGTGGGGGCTAGTTGGCTCAGTATGTATGCCAAGAGAGTGTAGCGTTCAAGAAGTAAAATACCGTACACCTAAACCGGACGGACCTCGACACTGTTCACGTTTCTTTTACTTCTCGTATTTGAGAACTCTGCCTTCCATGCAAGAAGCACATGAAACATTCCCAAAAAGAAAAAAAAAACTTACCCTATTCTTTTTTATCGATCGCGTCGATGCGCATCGCCGAGTCCAGCTGGGCTTCCATACATCTTGCGGAAATAGAAGTTTCTTGACTTGCGCAATCTGATAAGCAGCATCAAGGGTCGTTTCCTCGAAAGAAACAGAAAGCATAAAACACAGTGTAGTTTATAAAACTGTGTGTGTAGAACCGCACGCTAAGAACCACCACCAAAAAAAAGAAAACGAAACAGTGGCCAAAGGCGCGGATTCGGGCTATACGAGGCCGAACCACGGTGGTGACAGGCATAAATGCGCGTTCGAGCGCTTTAGTCTTACAGTTGAGAAAGCGGCAATTGCGATGTAATGTTCAAAGTGTGTGCGTCTAGTGGGACCGGTGTATAGGTGACTGTGTAATTATGCAAAAATACTCGCTGTGTTGTCTTAAAAACAAACATTCGCACTCTCGCAGGGATTTTGATTACGTTTGTGCGCTTTTCTTTGTTTTCCCTTCGCCCCCCTTTCCCCCCTTAACTCACGGTGAATGAAGGGGGGGGGGGGGAAATGAGGAGCAAACGGGGAACAAAAAAAGCCGTTTTCGATGCAACAGTCGATGCTATACAGCGACAGCGTCAGCCTAGCATGAGAGGGAAATAAAAAGAAAGCTTGCTGCACCATAAAATAATCTATGAAATCAATTACTGAACCTTCGTGTACTAGCTGATCACAGTGGTTGGAAGCTCGAAAGGTTACAACCCCCTGCCACCAGCGTTCTTCTCCTCTAGTCCAACGTAGACTCGACGTCCTCTTTCGAGCCTTTTAGAGAGACACCAGAAACGACATCTTGTGATTTCAAGGTGCGCGCAAGAGCGCATTGCTTTCTCCGTCCACGGTGAACAAACCCGTATTTAGCGTTGCTTTATTTACTGCCCTCCACAATTGTATTGATGCCGCGTTAAGAAAAATGGGAGTAAAATGTAGCGCGCATTGTTACAGAAGAATTCAGAAACACCAAAGATATTCAAAAACAGCGTACTTGTATATGTTCCTCAGAGCGTGACAAAATGAACCATGGCGTTACATACGCACAGCAGAACAAATACAGGAGGCTACTTAAGGAAACCTGCATTGGAGAGGAGAGGAATAATAGCGTCCGAGAATGATTGGGCACCGAATAATGTCAGGTGCACGTGCTGTTCGTTCCGCTAGACGATCCGTCAACGCCTCAGGCGTAACTGCTGGCAACCAGGGCAGCAGTAGGTGGCGCTTCACAGGGATGGATGATAAATGAGGAACGCTAAAAGCAGTAGGGAACGAAAAGCGCTGGGAGAGATGGGGAGGAATGGAGCGTAGCGGGGTGGCGGTTCCTGCACCATGATGCGGCTTGGAGAGGGAGCCCCACCGAATGCGCTGAAACAAAAGCCGCTTAGCTCCCACTGGCTTGCTCCACTGTCTACACTGATGCGCTTCGTTCTCCCATCTCGCCTTTTGCAACAGGACTACAACTGAACTATACAAGAGAAAATACGACAGCGTTCAACGCAGAGAAAGTAAGCATCTCGCCGGTGGAACTTGCCAGCTGCTGTGCCCTGCCGGGGATTACATATATGAAAGGTCTAACCAGGGCTACGTTAACAGTCGCCTTCCCTTCCCCTTTGCAATGGGCGTCTACTGCATGGCCCTCGCTCTTTTTCTTATTTTGTTTTCCTTTGCCTCTTCTGATAAAGTAATCTCCTCTCGGGAGCTTTCCCTCGTTTTGTAGAATTTGTCTTCGGGAAGCGCTGTCTCTTTCTCATTAAATGACCACCTTAATTGCAGCTCGCTATGCCTAGGTGAAGATCTTTGCTCCATTGCGGTATTCCCACACTTATTTGTATCTGAACTTTATGGTATGTTCATTTCATTTTGGCATCAGCCCTGGGAACAAGGCTTTGAGTCTTACTATTTCATCACACCACTGTTGCCCTTAGTACACATAATGCCGCTCTTTTCTTGCTAGTGACGCTCAAGCGTTCCTTGGCGTTCTTGCACAGCGTAATGTACCACCTAGCGCCGCAACGCTTTCTTACCAGGACAACCTTATCGGCTTTTGTAGCTACACATTGCATAAGGTGTCCAAGGTATCGCATGACGTTGAGAGGAGTTGACGCAACCAACGTGTTTTTGATTTGGAAGTACTCGAGTTTAGGCCGGGCGGTAGGCCTGCGTTTCTGCTAGAATACAGTTGGAACGGTGCTTCAAACAGCTGAAACAGCTACAGCTGCTGCCCAAAGAGTGTGCGATCAAGGGCAGAGACCGTGTGCTTGACGTGCGATTGGTGGTCAGTTTTATGTTGGGATCATCACGCTATGTCACGGAGAAGTAATGAGGAGGGCGGGATCGTAGCTGTGAACTGGAAGGCGTAGTCTTGATGGGCCGACCTTTTATACACCAGCAATTTTTTTCCTCGTTTATGCTAGAGCGGATGGGGCGCACTAGTACAAAATCCGTTGTTTTTGCAAGGAATTTCAAGATAATGAAATTGTTCCGCGCTTAGCCTGCGCTTGCATGAACAGCGGAATATCTTAAGGCGAAATGATGCACTAATCTCTGTTCGCTGGATATATTCATTCCACTGGGTGCAGTCGTTTATTTCAGTTACCAGACGGACAATCATTTAGGGCGCGTACTGCTGATGTCAGTTAACAATGGAAAACAAAAACTGAAATAAGGAATTCAAATTCAGGTAATCGAGCATTACGAAGGGCAAAGAGACCTCATGAATAAATTATTTGTTGTTTTAATCAATGAACCATGAACCGTAAGGCATCAAAGAAACGTTACAAATCTGTCGACATGAAGCGAATCGGGCAACTTCAACAAAAGTGGACTTGTGACTGTTACAGAGCAAGAAGGGTTCACCTAAAAATAACGTAAAACAGAACTAAATTTGAGGAATATCTATAGAACCGACGCACGCCTTGTATTGCCCAGAATCGCAATAAACATTTCTACACCAAGTTTCAAATGGTTCGACTAATAACAGCAGTTAATTTCATTCTTGACGAAAGAGTAGAAGTTACTGATCTTTACCGTGTATGCCACGTTATCACGCAAGGGAAATTTCCTTCTTGGCTGTTTTTGCACTGCTAGAGTTCCAACTGAGATATATGCCGTAAAAATTGGCCAAAATGTATTTGTAAAACATGTTGCAGCATTCAACTATGCATTTGAACTTGTCGCGTAATTAACGTCATTTAGGTCGCTTGGAAGGCTGCGCACTTTCATTTAGTAACCCAATGTACCTGGCATAAGATACCAATAAAGGCAAATGGCTACAATTTTCTCTCTAATACTGCAGGCCTAAAGGAAACTCTTCCTCTGAATACAATAATTGTGGGTTGAACCAAGAATCGAAAGCTCGTATGAAGGTCCGAAGTCATGTTGCTGCTCGTATGACGTTGTGTTCCCATTGAAGGCAAGTAAAGCGCGACTACACGTAATACTAGCAATCTTATAGGCGCACATGCTCAAGCGCTCTAGTGTAACTGCGAGAAATTATAATCAGAATGATACACGGGATGTGGAGGTGTGTGTTTTACTTTATACGCCTTCGCGTTCTATCCTACTTTCTGCCAACAATTTTCCTACGCAAGAAAGGTTATTTACCGTCCGGTTCACCTGCAAGCACGTGCGCATCACAACTCTCTTTCACGCGAGCAGGTAAGTACATGATTACAAAATGTGTGCGCTGTGATGCCACTGCAACCATTGAATGAATTCGTTACGCAATTTGTCACATGTAAAGATCTGAATATCCAGGCTTTTTGCTACCCTAGTTATTGCCTCATACCTCAGCAGCAAAGATAATTTTTTTCTTAAAGGGACCGACAACTGGTCAGAACGTGGGAAATAGATCCTGGTGGAAATGAAAACACCATGAATTATAGTAACAGATTCAAGCATTCTTTGCGCGATCTAAGCAGGATTTATATTATGAAATAGCGTGCAAAAGTCACAAAAAACTGTATGCCGCGCAGCCTAGCGGAGGAGCCTTTAAGATGGATAGTGGAGTCGTTCCCTTTGCTGTACGTAGTCTGATGCTCTCATGCACACCTTAATTAGTGCTCAAAATTAGTGTATATATATTATTTCAACCGCCGCTCTATTCTGTGCGGCTTACTAGGTTAAAAAAGTAGCACGCTGAGAAGCGGTACTGCCATAGTGGCTACTAGTGGAACATGTGTAGCCGCCGCGCTTGCGCGCGGAGTGCACGCATGCGCAGGAAACCGCCGCGCACAAACGCGAACCGGTCTCGCGCTCACTTCCCACTGTTTGCAGCATGTATTGCGTGCATACGACTTCTTATTTCGCAGAACGAAAAATTTGATTATAAATATTTCACGACGTTTTTCGCGTTACAATTCCGTGATTATATAGACACTGTGACCGATAAGCTTTCCGTTGCGCTAAAGAAGACACCTACAGTAAAGGTTCGCGTCGGGTCCTTTATATACGAGACATCTGTGCGACGTCAGCGCATGTTAAAAGAACCCCAGGTGGTCAAAATTTTCGTTGCCCACCCCTATGGCAGATCTTATAATCATATCGTGTTTCTGGCGCGCGAAACCCCGGAAGTTATTATAATAAATACACGGCGCAATGAAACGATCGTTAAACCCCACGATTCATATTGCAGTCTTTGTGACGAAGCCATATATAGAGCCATTATAAGGTCTTCTATCTTCTTCAAAGGTTGTGAGTCGAGACCTGAAACATGCTTGGTCCGACGTAAGGAGAATGAGATAGAAATGGCAAAAGCCTGAGCAGCTGTCTCCTAATGGACATTCCATGTAGCGACAGGTCTCGGACGCGTCTATGAGGCGTCAGTAAAGAGTACAAGCGAAGCCTTCTTCCTTCCGGCTCACTGGGAAATCACATTGTCCCAGCGTCCGGGATGACGTCTCGATGGCCCCGAACGGCTTTTGTACTCGTCACGACGGCGAGTGATGGTTGTCGTCTCACGCGTCCCTACTCAGAGATCGTCATTCCCATTCTCGCTCCTGCAGTTATTATCTTGTTCGTTCTCCTGACAAAAAGCGCAACTGTTTCTTCAAAGAGCGTAAAAAGAAATCCCCGCTATCGCAGACTTTGTTCTTCCTACAAAGCCTTAGGACTAGAATTCACAAGGCTTTGTCGTTGGCCGGCTTACTTTGCCGATATGTCCACCATCGCTAATGTTTGCAGTTGCCACCTAAGAACAATTCCAGCGTTAGTACGACCTGTGGATACGGGCCAAGTGAATTTCGATAGTGAGCTTGTTATCCCCCATACTGACGGAGATATGAATTTGTGGTAATCGGTGCGTACTTTAAGGAAGTGGCGTATTGTAATGGCTTACAGAGTTATATTTATACATGTTTGAGTTACATTTACAAATATTTGAGTATCGCAGTGGAGATTCAAGCACACCAGATGCGACGAGTATGCCGAACAAACTTCTGTTACTTATCTGAACAATGCTTTATCAGCCGCATGTAAGAACGATACCAGAATGCCAAAAATCCACCAAGCAGTATAGTATCCATCCGAGATTCCGCTTAAGAAAGCTCGTAGAATGCAAAGTGTGTTGAAAAACTTTGCCGTGGTAGAGAGGTGGGGGTTCATTTTTGCCGTGCTTTAATTTACTGATGTCGTACGGCTGCTTAATCATCTCAGATCAAGCAGTGCAGCGCATATTCGTCAGAACTTTGTATAATTACCAAAGGCTGGACAAATAATAAGGTTCGTTGTGACGCTGACGCAACTTTTATTTTTCCTAGTGAAACAGCCGTGACTGAAACTCCGAGAGTAAAATTTCCTGCTTTTTATATGCCTCCTTGCGCTTCCAATTTCACGCGTCCCAGCACCCCACTGTGTTCTCACAAACTTGTTTCTGGGGGCGCAATGTTTATTCTGCCCCTTCGCACATGTAACAGGATTACCACGCCAAACACCGGCACAGTCTGGCATATGTGATTGCTTTTCGTGGCATTGGTACTCGGAATCAGCAAAGCACTCCGTTCAAGCTTCGCAATTTTACGTTTCAGAATGTGTACAGTTCACATGTCCTACACGTGATGATAACCGCATTTCACAGGTCAGCATATATTTTACTGGGGTGGCGTCTATATATGCGTTCTTTTAGTCTGCGTCGTTCTTTAAACATCAGGAATAATTTATTACGTGCTATACCATGACGCAATACGCTCAAGTGTTCAAATTGTAATGGAGCTCACGACGCTTCCTTGAAAGGGTGAACGGAAATGAAAATGGAAAGTGCTGTACTGAAACAAATGGCAAGGAACCATACATAGCATCGCGAGGCTGCCGAAACCGTCAGAAAGCGGCGACATCGGCGCCGAAGTTCATCCAAGAAAACCAAAGCGTCTGCATCTGCAGCGTCCCTTAAGCGCCCTGCTTCACCAGCTCCCTTGTCACCCGGACCCTTCACGGCCGGTACGAAATGAACTGCATTAAAACGCACAGTTACTGGGGATTCCACTTGGCCTCCATTCGCGATCCGTGAAGCCACAGCCACACGGATCGCCGACGGCTGGTGCAAACCTGAACAACAAGGAAGGCATGAACACAACTGAGGCAGCTTGGCCTACGTTTCCGAAGTCGCAGAGACATGCACATTCACACTGCAAGTTGGCAACAGTGCACACTAAATCTCTGACTGACCAGTTGCCCGAAGAAGATAAACCGACCGTCATAGTCACTGTTACATGTGTATACACACACTTCACGTATTCGTCGGCAAGCTGAAATCACTATACGCTCAGTCCGTACAAGAGGTACTGGATGTTCTATGCCCAGTACTTGCAAGCCTTCAGTAGGCACCATGTCACGACTGTCTACAGTGTAACGTATATGCCTGAGGTCCTGAGTCCAGTACTATGGAACGCAGCTGTGTTCTTTAAGCTCACGTGTATTTTTTAGCATGTTCCCTTCACTCTATCTTTTTTTTATTTCCCTCCCTTAAGTCCCTTGCCCCAGTGTAGGACGCGCGTCTCGTTGGCCTTCCTGCCTTTCCTTCCCTTTTCCTCCTCCTCCATCATTTGAGCGATTCGGTTTTATGTATGTATGTATGTATGTATGTATGTATGTATGTATGTATGTATGTATGTATGTATGTATGTATGTATGTATGTATGTATGTATGTATGTATGTATGTATGTATGTATGTATGTATGTATGTATGTATGTGTGTATGTATGTATGTATGTGTGTGTATGTATGTGTGTATGTATGTGTATGTATGTATGTATGTATGTATGTATGTATGTATGTATGTATGTATGTATGTATGTATGTATGTATGTATGTATGTATGTATGTATGTGTTCAATGAACCTAATTTTATGTCGATAGCCTGAGATGCCTATCAAATGAGAAATTTGATCGTCGGCGTCTCGCGTCCTGCGGCGTCGGGGACGAGTGAGGAAAAAAAATCAACACCTGATGACGTCACCACATGACGTCACGACGACGTCACAGATCACCAGAATTCGTGACGTCGTCAGGTTGTCACAAAATTTGGCGTAACGTCACGTCACGTGACGCAACGTCACATGATGCCGCTATCCAATGACATCGTAGTTTGGTGAAAGGTGGGCCGATCACGGAGGCAGTGCAAAACCAGGTGAGTTGCCTGCTATCTTGGACGCAGTGCGAAACCACGCTAGGTGTACGTAGCTTTCAGAGGGTGACGGGGCAGGATCAATACATCGACTGAGAAGAAAAAGGTGCATTTCACCTTTGTGTCGTCTTCAGTGAATGCATAAGGGACCCCGTGAGCTTCCTTCGTGTCATATGTCTTTAACAGCAAAGCTGTTTAAGGTAGCCGTAATCTGTCCGACCCTGCCTCGAAAAATAAACAGTTATGCGCCAGAGAAATTCGATAAATCCCACTACTCACCACTGTTACACTAAAAATGAAGAATACAACAGTTAGCCTACCGAATGGGTATGTGCCACAGAAATTTGTGCGGCCTATAAGAAAACTACCATCATGGTAAACAGGTATGTGCCACAGAAAGTGGGCAAATCTCACTACTCATCACTGGTGCATTAAAAAGGAAGAAGGCAACAGTTAGCCCAACACTAGGGAACCGGAAAGGCAACGGCGGCGACCTTGAGAATCACTATATGAGCGATAGAAGGCCTACGCCAACGATGATGTGCCCCTAGATCTATTAGAGGTGCGAACGCTTGGTTTCGAGTATCTGTCTTAGCACAGACAATAGCTTCTACTCCGAATTTGGGAGGTATGTACTCTTCGAGAAAAATGAGTGTGTACTACAGTATTCGGTGAGTCTTGACTTGTCGCGTATATGACCCGCTTTAAAGAGACACCACGACTCTCTCAAGAGAGTGTAATGGCCTGCAAGGAACGTTCACGTGTCTCTTTAAAGATAGTCCAGGTAGTTTAAAGATAATTTAAAGATAGTCTTTAAAGATAGTTACGTGACAAATCAGGAGTCACAAAAAAGAGTCAGGAAACTCACAGGATCCCTTATGCATCTACCTCAGTCGACTCGAAAGCAAAAGCCGCCTTCTTTTTCTTCTAAGTCGATGTATTGAACCTCCCGCGCCCCCCTCCGAAAGCTTCGTGCAACTAACGTGGTTTTACAATGCCTCCAGGGTCCGAGGCATTGTAAGCTTTCAGCATTTCATCTTGTTTTGCACTGCCTGCTAGGTAGGCCCAGCTTTGACCATGCAATGAGGTCAAGTGATCATGTCACAAATTTTGGCGATCTATGACGACATGATGACGTCATATGGTGACGTTATCATATGATGATGATTTTTCATCACTCGCGTTGACGCCGCCGACGTGGGACGCCGTCGCGGGACGCCGGTCAGTTTTCGCGTTTGATCAGGCATCAAGGGGTTTCGCCTTAAAAGCCTTTTTTTTCTTATACCTTTGTCACACGGACACTTTTGATCGAAATCAGGGTCGATCCGGATTGGGTTTCTTGATCGCGCTCAACAATCATCGCTGTTATGCGGTCCAAACTTATCCGGGTCGAATTTGACGCAGCCGTCTGTCAAATCGCGACCTGGCAGCCAGGTCTCGATGCGCAGCTCGGTATCGCCTTCATCCCGATCGGGCATGATCGCGATTAAAAGCGACCGTGTCGCAGCACCTGATCCGGATTGACCCTAATCCAGATCGGCCCTCATCATGATCAAAAATGTCCGTGTGACACCAGTATTAGAGGAACTTTCCCTTTGCTCCCTTATATGAGCGACTTCTTGAAACGACTTTCGCTTTCACTAAGGTATAGTTTCCGAAAGAGAAAAATGTGCAGCTGGGTCCCCTAACTGCCATCGCTCCCGTGGTCTTCGGATTAATTTGTCTCCGTCTCCCATGGAACTTCGCAAAACGTAATTTATGCGGCCAATTTTTTGGGGAACCGCGACAAAACGGCAGAGTGCAATGGCCTGAGACCAGACGAGACTCTGTGGACGAAACAGCAACGAAATGAGCTTCCACCGTAACAAGCGCATTGGAAAATCGAGCGGCAAATAGCCGCTCTTCAGAAATTTGCATTTAGATGCTGGGCTTATTCGGCGGTAGCTATATGTCCCTCCGCGTTGCTCCCTCACCCTTTGTAAATGTACATAAATTTGTATATTCTCCATTTGCGAAGTGACTTTGGACCAGACCTATAGTAATTTTAAATTTCAAGGTGAAACGTAGTTTCGTTATGGCTGTATATATAAAAGAGCTCCTAATGTTATTGGAAACGCGGCTCCTTGTCCTGAAATGCAAAGCCAGTGCGGCAACAAAGCCCCTGCGGTATGCAATATTGCTTTAAGACCTCCCTTTTAAGAGTGGCTTGCGAACACCTGCATCCGTTCAAGTAGCCGTATAACTTACCGCGTGCTTAGGTATGGAAAGCAGGGAAGCGAAACGCTCGCGCTTTGAGGCTTCGGACTGAGGGAAAATAGATTACGCGCGCAATTGATAGAATGGGAATTGGGGGAGGAGCATTGAAAGCATAACGCAACGTGGCACACAGCTACAGCTCGACCAACGAGAACACCGAAAACCGATGTTATCCTAGCGATGACAGGGACGGTCATCGCAGCGTAAGAAGGATAAAGTGATGGAGGTACGGCGGCGACAAATATTGTTGATTGAGACCAAAAAATTTGAACGAAATAAAAATTTGATTGACTGTATTCAACAACAGTCCACAGGACATGTATTACAGGTCCGTGAAGTTGTGACGAGAATATGCAAAGTTTATCACACAGAGCACGCCAGATTCCCCGAATGACTTCGACAGTAACGTACTTCTCTTGCAAACATTCCCATTGAACTTCGCGTAAGTTTGAAGTCTCCAGAAATTTGATGCTACCTAACGACTACATAACAACGAGTTTCGATTAGTTGCAGATTTGCGGCGTCTACTCACACGTAGTGCTTCCTTCTTTCTGGAAGCGTGCAAGAACTCTGGAACTCTCTGCGTGATTTCCACAGTCCTAGGCAAACGCAGTTCACGCATACTTGTTTCCGTGCTCATTGGACATCTCGAAGGTACGACTCCGCTACGCAGTTCTACAGACACAGGTTTGAGTGTAGCCAGTGCACAGCTAGCAGACTCCGATATCGAACGATGAAGTCAATTCTGCATGATTGCAAT
Source organism: Rhipicephalus sanguineus (assembly GCF_013339695.2). Lineage (NCBI taxonomy): Eukaryota > Metazoa > Arthropoda > Arachnida > Ixodida > Ixodidae > Rhipicephalus > Rhipicephalus sanguineus. The sequence goes on from NC_051180.1 coordinate 208,226,129, forward strand.
GGGTTGGGCGTGAAATTTACGGGCATGACTGCAGTGCAGCCGTGTACACAAGTAATGAAACCCTGCTTAGACTGAAATCCACTTTTCAGGACGCGGAGAAACTGAGTGATGTCTCTTCAGGAGCTCTACTGAAGGCGGCTAACTGCGGCGGCGTTTATTTGCAAGAGTCGGCGCTGGGTGGCCAATGTACCATTTGTACTTCGCCTCCGACCAGCCCGTAATCCCAGCTCGAGGCAATCTTCGTGTTCCTCTCATTTGAGAACTGCGGCCGATTGTGGTACCGCTGCTTAGGATTGAAAACCACTACTTCCACGATCCACTAACATTCAGGGCATTGCGCTCGAGCGAGGAAACAAGACCGCAAGAAAGAAGAGAACACACGGTTCACTGCGCCACTTACCACCCTTGCTCGCCTTTGGTTTTCTCTCTATAGGAGAGACAATTGCGCGCACAACTTGTTTATCTGTCACGCACGAACATTGTGATGAAACCAAAAAAATAAAGTGACAGAAATTCTCATATTCACCTAAGGTTCATAGACGGTGATTAACTTAGGTATACCGCAGCTAGTAAACGCGACCTGAATTTCGTATAATTGGCTTAGTAAAGAGACATGGAATACTGTAACTATCGTCTGTGTATTATGGTGCACATAAATTCGTTCGTCAGATATAGCTATAGCGTCCTGAAGATTTCTGCAGACCTTTGAACAGCAAGAGAGAAAGAGACTGCGTGAAAAACTGCGTTGCCGCGGTGGGCATTGACGATACAAAGAGAGAGCGAGAGAACACGAGGGTAATTTTTGGAGAGAACGCAGGCGCCACAAGGTGGTGGAGTGAGGCCGATACAATACAGCCAAGCACGAAAACAAAGCAGGAAAAATAAATAAAAGGAAAAGAGCATGGATACTGCTAACGTCTTCAGAAAGAGGCAGAGAATCGCTGCCGCAAATTATGGCTCTTCTTCCCCTCCTACACAGAGGTCGGTTTAAACTTTGGAAACCTAGGAGTCTGCGGTTGTTTCACTTGTATTTGAACGAGCAGCTAAGTGTAGTGCATGTCAATTCTGAGGCTGTTTCAGGGTCGCTCAATTTCTATTTTGGCCGCCATGAATGATTCCGAGAATATACAATGAGGGGCATGCAGACCTTCCTGACCAACCTTCTTCTCGCTTTTTGGTCGCTGTGTGTTAGACAGGAACGAAAGAGAGGATTGATACTGAGTGCGACGCTGATAAGTTCGACCAGTATATCGCCGCTGTTGACTCTCAGTTCCATGATCACGCGGATTTCCGGACACCCAAACACGAGGACCGTTGCTTAGATTCCCTGTTTGCCTCCGCGAATGACCACGCCAGTCCAAGCTCTTTTGTAGTTCATGATGATGTTCTTTACGTGAAAAAAGTATTCCGGCCAAGCAGCCCGTCCGCTGCTGGTAGTTCCAAGCTCTCTACGTTCTCACGTTTTCTGGTTCTTCCACGACGACGCAACCTGCAGACACATGGGCTTCGCCAGAACGTTTCACCGCATCCATCAAAGGTGTCAACGTGTCTCAACAGCTGGCTGCACGCAAAGTGGCAATAGGAGAAATATATAGCAAGTCACCGCCTGCTCTTAGACCTTGACCATTCGCACCTGCTCGGCTTGTTGCCAACTGCCTCAACCAGCACGAGCTCAGTTACTGGCGGCGCTAAGCATAAACAAAAGAAAGTGATGAAGACCTCTTATAGAATACTCACTGTAAGGAGTCCACACCGCAGCATGTAGATCAACGCATTTGCCGGATGCGTGGTCCAACCTGTACAAACGGATAAAAAAGAAAAGGCATCGTTTACAGTACGAACGAGGTTTCAGAAAGAGAGATCGGATGTTTCGATAGATTCAGAGTGCTTCTCGGCAAAATGCAAATTTTGCGGTGAGAAAGCAAATTTTTTTTTCACCTGATCAGAGCATGTTAACTTAGCCCTGCCATCACCCCGATAAAGCATACGAAGGGAGTGGGGCGGGAGGCAGCCCTGTCCCGGTCGTTCCTCAGGAACAGAAAGACCTGACGGAGAGAGCCAGGGCAGCGGCCATTGTCGACAAAGTCCTAGGCTAGGGACCCTCCCGTCATCGTCCTTTTGATCCCAAACTCAATTTGTACTCAGTAAATGTTTACTCGCTCTCTTCGACACAGCCCACACAAACTTACAGTGCATATGAATATACCATGATACTTAGCCTCTGTGACACTAAGTGTTTAACCAGGCGACCTGGAACGTATTGCTCTAGTACAGAGCCTCGTTCACTTTATTAGGGCCGCAAGCAACAAGTGACATTCTTCGCTATCTTAGAGACCGCCCAGTGTAGTGCCAATGCGAGTTGTCCGAAAATTCTGACAAAAAAACGCATAAAAGGATTGAAACGGGTGAATAAAAGGGTTGTATGCGATAGAATGGGCATTAAGGTATTAAGGTATGTCATAATTTAAAACTGGAGTCACGTAATTATTCAAAATTATTATAAACAGCTACTACATCTCAGAATCCCAACAGATGGGGCTCGCTACGCTACGAACATCTGGCTTGTTGATGTAACATCCTCCTCGCCGCATGCGCTCTCCCGGTTCTCCGTCCCCTTGGCGCCAGCTGTGCATCGGATTACATAGCGTTCGCCTCATGTCTACCCAAGTTTAGTCAAGTTTGCCCAAGATCTAGTGTGCGTGCCACTCCCAGACTACTATAAGTCTTTCATTGGGGTCGCTTTAGGCTTTTTTGTCCGTGCGTGGGCACTAGCGCTGCGCCCGCGAATCGGACACACATGGCACCTGAAACGTTAGCAAGCCAAAATCCTTGATTATTTTGTGCAATGCACAGTGTCTTTTTCTGTGCAGTGTATGCAACCTATGCGCATTTTCTAAATTAAGGAGGCAGATAGGGTGCGCGAGTGCAACAGGGCAAGAGAGTCTGCAACAGCCGTGGCTGAACGAATGGGCCCTCACACCCGGTCGCCTAATGGTGTCGCCGGCTCCCTGAATGTTGTGCGCCGCGGTATTTTCGAGCGTGACCGGCCGTAATCAATTTTTCAAACGCATCTATCCCCGCAGAAGCTTTCACGGTCGCACTACTCAACGTCGAGGCATCCGACAAGCGTATAGCCTGTGCGTTATTTATAACGCTACAGGATCCAGAGACACGCGCCGGCAAACCACTCTCGGTACTCGCGAAATGGTGAGCCCACGTGGATAAATATTTGCTGAGCGCAGTTGTAGAAGGAACGTTCACTTCGGCTGCGTCACTGTGCCGAGATGGCGACCGGCTTTCAGCTGATTTCCCAGCTGCATATGGATCTGGAGTGTGTGTGTCGCCAGGTAGAACATTGGCGATGGATACCGAAGTCGGCTCATCAATAAAGAAACACAGGTCACCTTCTCCATGCGGATCACGCAGAATCGGAAAGTCATTTTCTTCTTTGCAGCTCTTCAATACGTTGAGCCTTCTTGTGCGCGAAAGGTCCGCAAGCTAAGCAAATTTGGAATTGTTACCATGCGCAGGAGCGCACGAGTTCAGAGTCAACTGTGTTTCGTCGTGGCACGAGTTGACGCAGTAACATGTTTTAGCTCCGTACACCGAAAGCAAATAGGAGCTAATACATCGCTTATTACGGTCATGAAAGTATTGGTACGGCGCTGCGCTTATAACATACAGTGACCTACTATAGTGCCGCGCTAGCCTGAGAAAAAAAAAAGGCAAGAAAAGTAAAAAAGTTATCCAGCTGGTCAACAGTCCACTTGGATACGCTGCACTGCGGGACGGCGTAATAGCCGAAAAATTTAGGAAAAAAATCAAAGCTCCTTTCCTAAAGAAAGATGGTTGAACGCGAAGCTTCCTCCTGTACAAACTGCATCAAAGTCCAAAGCTAAGACCACGCAACGAACACAAGAAATCCTGGACGACCCGATGCGATGCATGTGTGATTCGATTGCTTGTTTACGGCTGTATTTTTTTTAACGTTCAACTTGAATGAAGACACATTTCATTAATTATGCCTTTATAGCCTTTATTTTGGATAATGTAGCCGTTGATTACGCGCACACACTCACACTTTCACGGACGACTTTACACTTGCACAGTTGCCTTATGACCGCTGTGCTAGGCGGTCAGAAGCTCTGCCATCGTAACGTAACAGAGCCTGCTTGCAACATGAGATTATTGCAGGAACGCTGTTGCGCCGTGGGTCTCTGTAGTGTCTTCAGTTTCAATGAGTAGAGATCTAGCATCATCTGGTATGAATAGTGATCTAGCACCATAGCTACGGCCGCGATCGTGGCAGCCTCTTCTTCCGCCGTGTGCTGCACCCGCGGCCTAACCACGGTGACGGCCGGAAATGCATCGCATGACGTGCGTAATGCAATGCAGATATACGAGTATACAGTTCGTCTGGGTAGCGACTGGGTAGCCGTTCCCAAAGCTCTTATCGCTAAAACTCCGAATGCGAACTGTAGTGTACTAGGATACCTAGGTCGTGCGCCATTGTTCTATTGTGTGCGTAGATGCGCAGATAGTTCAATTCGGTAAGTTAGCTTTCCAGCAGTGCATTTTCAGTGCAGTGCGCTGAAGGACGAATCAGTGAGACATAGAAATCAATTATTCCATAATTTAAATCTTTATTTCCAATTAGAGACCTTCGTTTAAAAAGATGGTTGATCCCTCCGTCATAGGAATCGCTATAACACTAAAGTTAAACGTCTCCTCACAGAAGTAGTTGAACATTTATTGTACATTAAGATACGAGAGCTTGTACAATGTCTGTTGGTATTCGGCACCCCTAGCACCACTTGATATGGACGCACCTACGTTGACGCCTGGTGGCCCATCTCCATCCTGACGACTAACGTCCATGAATATGATTAAACATCTGTGGTAGCTGAAGCAGTTAACATACACATGGACACAGCACATAGTGAATCCCGCGCAAAGATGTCGTCAACATGCACATCATAAATACTGGTACACGACATGCAAATTTTCAAAGCGTCATCGTTTCAGGAGAGAAACGGCAAGGTATGTGCTGCCTAGTGATAGGGTAAGCTTCGCATTTGCTCATACATACACTACCTTCAGGAACGCGAGAACGCTTCAGGAACGCGAGAGGCGAGTTCGAAGCTCGAGCCATGAACACGCGAAGGCGTTCCACTTCCCACTGGCGTGTCTCTCGCTGTACCAAAGCACCTAATAATAAAACAAAGCACGACTAATAAAACAACTGTGATAGGCGCCGCCTTTCTGCGGCGTCTATCGCAGCTGTTTTATTAGTTGGTGCCAATGCAGTCCAAGCAGTAGGTGGCGGAGAAACACCGTTGGTCCCTTTGGAAGCGTGCGTACGCTGGCGAGGAGGCGTTACACGCTGCCGCGAAAGGCGAATCACGTAACTGTCTCGTCACCGAATCGAATCACCGCGCACGCCGCATTTCACCGACCATAGATTTTTCAACAATATTGCAGCGAAAGCCGCCGCCGTGTTGAGACTACCGAAACACTCGCAGACGGTGCTCATCAGTGTCATGATGCATTTTGCACGTGGCCTCCAAGACTGGCTCCGGCAACGCACTTTTGCTGGGGTTGTTGCTGAGGCCGTTCCATTCGCACGGTAAGAGCACAATCAGAAAACGGCGCGACAGTCAGAAGAGCGTCGCTGATCGGACGCTGAGCTTGGGCTAAGGTCGCCATCCCGCGGATTGTTGAAGAGGGAACAGAAACAGCAGAAAAGATAATAAAATGGAGGAGGCGTTGACAGAAATTGGGGAGGGGCGAAGCATGTAGGGAAGGGTGTTTCAGCTCCACTAACGTGAAACCTGGGGAAGGGCCAAGCATGCAGTGTGCGCCGGTGTTTCCCACAGCGAAATCTCTGCTGTGGGAAACACCGACGTTGTGGTGCCAGGCCTTAAACCGAGCATGTATGGAAGTGCGTTTTAGCTCCACTAATGTAAAACCTGGGGAAGATCGAAGCATACAGTGTTCGCCGTTGTCTCCCACAGCAAAATCGCTGTTGTGGAAACACCAGCATTTTGCTTCATACAATAATTTCTTGATATGAAGTTCATCTTACCTCGCAGAAGCACTGAAGCAGTTTGCTCGCGTACCTGGCATAGAAATGCTTACGCATTTGAAAGAATAAACGATTCACAGTATGCACTCTACTGAAGGAGAGCAGTACAGGCTGTCCCTTCAACTGCGCAAAGGAAAGTTTATATCACCAATGCACCGGAGCGCTCGAGGCGCCTATACACTTTCAGATTACGTCAGCACAACTTAATGTTCACGGAACGCCAATGGCCAATCAGCTTATAACTAACAGAACAACTCAAGCAATCTTTATTCCCCATTTACATTTGTTCACAACCTCAAACACTGCTCAAGCTAAATTTGCACTTTCTTCTGAAATATTTACTCCAGTACCGCGCAAACTTCAACAGCTGAAGTAAAGTAACGAGCCATCACTCTGTGCGAGCAGGCCTTTTAGTGCCATTTCTGTGAATGAAAAATCCCGCTTTTGCCAATGCAGTACATACCAGGTGTAGTTACAAAATTGTACACGGAATTAACAGTATATACCGGGTGTTCAAAGTTAAAGGGGCCCTGCAACGCTTTTACGACTGTATTGTTTAGCGCTGGAATGCGTGTAGTAATGAATGCCGAGACGAACGCAAAAAAGTCACAGTTTCACTTCAAGGGCGAAGCAATGAATGCGACAGCGAGAAATTGGAATGTCAAAGGAAGAACGGCAAGCAGCTAGAAACTCGCGGCGCGCTGCGTAAGCACAAAGGGCGCAGGAAAGGAAAACGCACAAGGCGAGTGCGAGTTAACAGCTGTCACAGCTCGACACTTGCAGCGCGCTGCTCAACCACAAAGAAGGACGCACAAAAATAACGCACAGGTATACATAAGGCGAGCACGAACTGTCACAGTTGTTACTTCAACTAACCCCTACGTTGGCTCATCTAGCTAGCAGATCGCTCCTTTCGCAAACGCGGCCGCTGCAGCGAGCAAAGTGACCTTCGTGTGGTCTATGGCTTCTACGCAAACTTTGCTGTGAAAACAAGAGACGCGTACAAAACTCGCCCTCAAGAGATAATCGCTCGAGCATGGTCGACCACGCCTTGTATGTCAAAGTACAAGTAGAAGGCACACAATCCCATCTCCGGCGAAACACTAGACAGGTTTACAATTGGGGACCAAGTAAGTTGCAAGCCGCCAGGACGCATGCGCAGAGCGCACGCCACTATCGGACTCTTGTGCTCGCGTTGTCCCAAGACTCTCCAGCGCTTTCCTTTGGGCGGCAAACAAAACCGCAGACCGCGCGACCTCAAGAGAAGAAAATAAAGACAGCGCTTGGCAGTGGTACGTGAAGCCACGGCTTGCGTTCCCTGTGGACGTCTATTCTGGTCCCTAAGATAAAGTTGGTACATATTCCTGAGGCTAAAATTACAGCGCAAACGCAATTCTTTGTCCTTGTTACTTCTTCTGTACTTCTTTGTCCCTGCACCCATCTGAATATGATTTCATGTCTTCACGTACCTTATACACTATCATCCGTGTTACACATTTTGGTTTAGGGCATTGTTGCATGCGCATGTGCGGTAAGTTTGCCTTGGGCTTATATATGCATTGGCGTATCAAATAATAAAGCAGTTGTTAGTAAGCGCCTGTGTCGTACCTTTCTTTTCTTCCTGGATGTCTTGTGCGTTTGCACTGTAATTTTATCCTCCGGATTCTGGTCGCGGTGTAACATATATACTGTGATTCTGGTTCAGCCGTCTCGTTTCTTCCCTCCTGTGGCATAAGTCTACAAGAGCCACTAGCTCACGCCACCACGAGCCACGGGATGCTCCTTTTTTTTTTTCGCTGGCCGACTGGCCACGAGTGGCGTGGCGCTACAACCCCAAAATGGAAAACTAGTGTGGGTCGCCAGGGATACGACGCAAACGTAGCGTGGACAACAATGCAACATGGTCCGCGTCTCGCATAATTCTGATTTCGCCACGCGTGGCGTTCCGTGCGTTTCACCCAACGCCGCGTGCGCTTGTATTCTGCCGTTAGTATCCTGGAGAACGAATGAAGTATCGCGTAGTTGCCTAAGGCAGCGAGCTGCAGAGCGAGGGGTCACAGGTTCGATTTGTTTTACAGCGAAAGCTGTTATGAGATCATTTCACCGGCCGTTTTGGCGCCGTAGTTGTCCGCCGCCGCCGCCGCCGGTGTCCGTAACCAGTATCGCTCGAAATAAGAAAAAAAAACGAAATAAGAAAAAAATTCCAGGATGGAACGAGGTTCGAACCTGGGCCCCCTGCGTGGGAGCCCAGTATTCAACCGCTGAGCCATGCCGGTGCTTGAAACTGCTTTGCAAAAAGGTCCTATACAGGCTTCATGTCGGGAAGGAACCACATTAGAATATGCAATATAGCGTGGTAGAAGAGTAAAATAAGCACCAAGTGTCGCACAACGCGAATTCTGTAACCAGGCGTCACACAATGCGAATTGCACAACGAGTAGGTTGTTGAATGCTTCCAAACCATTACAAAGGACTCTGCCATAATTCTTCATCGTAATCAGGCACAGCATCAACAAAGTGCGCATAATGCCTTACATGGGTTTAGCAGGTGCCAACGCTCTCCGTAGAATGACGAAAAATGGCACAGTGCCTGCTGCCCTACTTCTCAAAAATTACAATGATTTATAGCGTAGTGGGTTCCTCGCAAGTACACTTGTATTGGTTGTCAAGGAAGCCCATAAGCGCATGATCCACTTCCTCGGGGTCTCAGTAAAGTTACAATGATTTATAGCGTACCCCCCCCCGCCCCGTCTCTCTGCCACGTCAACGTATGTTATACAGAACGACGGGAGAGGGAAATAGCGACCGGGCGTCACCCAATGCAAATTACATTTCTGGTAGGCCGTTTAAAGATTCCAACCCATTACAAAGGGCTGAGCCATAATTCTTCATCGTCATCAGTCGTCGCGTCAACAAAGTGCACATAATGCCTTACAGACGTGTAGCTGGTGCCTCGCTTCTCCGCAGAATGACGAATAATGGCTTAGTAGGTGCTTCCCAACTTCACAAAAGTTGTGATTTATGACGTAGTGGGTACCTTTCTAGTGTACTTGTATTGTAGCTCCAAGAGAGCTTAACGGGCTCTAGAAACGCCGCTCTTCCAGCTTTCGCTGTCTGTGCTGCGGTTTCAGCGCAGGCCTGGCGTTTTTTCTGAATTATTTTTATTTCTGGCTTTTATTTATATATGCTGCTAAGCAGCGGTCAGCAGCGTTCGGCGAAGCGTAGCAACCACGAGCTCATGCCGATGGTGATGCCGATGGTGGTGCCACTGAGGCGCAGAGCAATGCCGCTGAGGCCACTCTTCTTCTTTACAATCCATACATATACATATACGGGACATGATGGCGACTACAACGGCGATATCGAAAATCCGCCGAGAGTGCCCATATAATTGCTATCCCAATAAAAGAATTACAAAAATTGGCCCACGAAAACTGATGTTATTAGTCTTCAAAGTTCAAAACAGTCGAGCACACGCCGACAAGAAATGTTCCCTTTCGCATTTCACTCTCCCGCTGACGTGAAAGGCCGTTTCCAATCACCGCGCGCCTCTTATAGAGACATACCGGAAGTCTCGCCTCATGGTGACCCTCACACAACGCCTTGCCAACGCTGTTTTTGACAGCGTTGCAACCATGGCTACGACGAACCACGTCCGTCGCCTAGCAGACGGTCCCATGGTTTGTCGTGTAGACCACACAATGTGTCTGAGTGATCTAATAAACCCTCAAGGCTACATCTTGCGACGTAGCAATGTCCTGCATGTAGTACCGTATCCGGACATGCCATTGTCAATTGAAAGTGCGTCCCTGAGCCCCGCGCAACGCGAAGATGGCTCCGAGGGCCCGGACGAAACGCTACCGCCCGATGACGCTGAAGGCGTCGCTTCGTAAGCGTTTACAATTTTTCTTTTTTCGTTGACAGCATTGTGCCGAACTTAGCGCTACGTGTTTTGCAGCTGCTTATGTGGCCGATATCGACCGATGCCGCAAGAGGCAAAATGCGGAAGAGTATCGTTTGATTACCATACCCACCAATTCCCCAGCGGAGCTATCGTCGTGCCTGTTGTTTCGAAAATGCATCAGTTAGAAACAGAAGTCCTTTGTTTCTGAGAAAGCATAAAAAAGGGGTTTTATTCTTTAAACGGCTCAGTAACATGGCCTATCTATCACCGTATGAATATTGCATGGTACTTGTTGCGTCAAGCCAAGCAAAACCCACGGCCTTTGTCGTCACTGCCACATGACCAAACGTCACTTCCCATCAAACAATAGCCGATGTGTGACGAGCAGTCATTGCTTGATATCGCCAGCCGGTAGCAAAAGGGGAACCGTTATCATCTTTGCCTATGCCTTCGATCCGTTGTCAGAATAAACGGCTCACGCAACTGCCGTGTCACATCGGGGAGGAGCTTTTCGCCAGTGCTCACTGTCTTGCATGCGTTATCATGCAAACCACAATTAAACTTTGTAGCAGGATATCTCGGGACGCAAACACGCTAGAAGAATTCTTCCAAGTGAAACTGTGTAGAAACTCGACTGCCTCCAACTTTTAGATACAAGCATGTCCGCTTGCTGCACTCATTAAAAAGTTCACTATTAAATCTTAGTTATTTGGGCATCTGACAGCGATAATTATTGTCTAGCTTTGTGTCCCCCTGAATAAGAAACTTATCTGCAAAGGTGGTTTTCACGTACATCCGAGTGCTGAATTTTAAGAAAGCCATAAAGCTTAATTTTGAACACCCTGTATACATATATACACATTGCCTTACCGACGCCACAGAGGAGCAATATTTGGTCGTCACAACAGTAAGGCAATCTAAGACAAACAGTGTATTTCTTACTGGCCACCCACTGCAAGACAATCATAATTTCACGCGCTTTTGGTACCAAAGCCACGATACCATTGTTAGGCACACCGTAGTGGACAGCCAGGGAAATTTCGATTACGTGGTGTACGTTTAACTACAGTGACGTCGCACAGTACACGGGCCTTTAGCATTTCGCCTCCACCGAAATGCGACCGCCGCGGCTGCGATCGAACCCCGCTTCTTTCAGATCAGCAACCGAGCGCCGCAATCCCTGTACCACCACTGTGGCTTGTTAATGGCGCGTATACCTTGGTGTAGGTAAAAGAACTACAATATTGCAAAACGAGCCATTGGTAGGTTGGCAGTCCTTATACAGTTTTCGTGTTTTGCTTTATGTTAGGAAGGTTGTGTCTCTGTTGTACGTATACGTCAAGAAATCAGTATTAAGGGAAATAATATATTCTTGGCGTTGCGCCAAGGAGTCAAGCGTGAGAGCCGGGAAACCAATATAAATTTGACACTCGTTCTGGACAAACTCTCTTTTCTCTCATGTTTTTTAAACAAAATAAGAATGACTGCTGCGTCATTAAAATTGTGTCGATTAACAGAAGACGGAGCGGTAGTTTTGTTTAATACGAGAAGGACTTGCGCCAGCTGCCTACGACCCTGGTTCTCGCGATAGTGAAATATCGTCAGTACCAAACGCTGAACACGAAGCGGCAACCATAGTGTTACGTGCGACATTACAGTGACACGGCCCAACCATAAGCAACGAAATCCACGAAGCCAGAAATCCCAACTGCACCCCGTTGAAACGCGTTGCGCGTTTCTCGACCATTAATAAAAGAAATGGAGAGTAATTTAAGGCAAGAAAATTTAATGAACATTCCATTTTCACAGAAACAGGCAATTTTTGCCTCAGATGGACATCTCGTTCTATTTAAAGGCAGCAGTTTCGTTCGCTTCAAGTTACACGGAAATCCTCACGTGCTTTGCACCTTTCACGCTTTCCGCTGAAAGACAGGCAATAATTATGAATGCATCCTTATCTTACTTATTACAGGGTAATCTGAATCGTTTACCTTTTAAATGCGTAAGCACTTCGATGCCCCTCAACGAGAAACCTCTCTGTGTCTTCACGTGCGCCTGTCCCTCTGTCACGTAAGAGCGATGGCTGTATACAGTGCGTTATAGCTAACGTGTGTCAGGCATTAAAAAATGCCAGGCCTGCGCGGAAAGCGCAGCACAGTCACAGCGAAAGCTGGAAGAGCGGCATTTCTAGAGCCCGTTGTAAACTCTCTTGGGGCTACTAATACAAGTACACTAGCAAGGTACCCACTACGCCATAAATCACAATATTTGTGAAATTGGGAAGCACCTACCACGCCATTATTCGTCATTGTGCGCAGAAGCGAGGTTCCAGCTACACATATGTAAGGCATTATGTGCACTTTGTTTACGTGACGACTGATGACGATGAAGAACTGTGGCTCAGCCCTTTTTAATGGGTTGGAAGCTTTAAACGGCTCACCAGTTACGTAATTCGCATTGTGTGACCCTCGGTCGCTATTTAACTCTCCCACCATGCAATATAACATACATTGACGTGAGAAAGAGAGACAGAGAGGGGGGAAGTACTTTATTGAGACCCTGAGGAAATGGATGATGGGCTCATGGGCTTCCATGGCAACCAATGCAAGTGCACTTGCGAGGAACCCCCTACGCTATAAATCATAATTTCTGTGGGGAAGTAGGGAAGCAGCCACTATGCCATTTTTCGTCATTCAACGGAGAGCCGTGGTACCCGCTAAAAACATTTAAGGCATTATGCGCACTTTGTTGGTGTTGTGCCTGATGACGATGAAGAATTATTGCAAAGCCCTTTGTAGTGGGTTGGAAGTATGCAACAGCCCACTCGTTGCGCAATTCGCATTGTGTGACGCCTGGTTACAGAATTCGCGTTGTGTGGTGCGTGGTTGTTATTTCACTCTTCTACCACACTAAATTACATATGTTAATGTGGTTCCTTCTGGACATGAAGCCTGTAAAGCGTCGTTTTGCAAGGCAGTTCCAAGCACCGGCGTGGACAGCGTCCATTTTCTGTCAGTGAGGTTCTCAAATGAATATCTCTTTACAGTCACTCGAAAGAAATTATATAAAGACATATGTAATATGACTTTTCCAGTGCATATATGTATAGGTCAATAAACAGTGGAGGCGAAGGAAAAGATGTACTCAAACGAGTGAAGAAAATGCAAATTCATTCAGGGGCGAAAACTTTCTTTTTTAAGTTATATTCTGGTACTTTATCGGTGCGGACATTCTTGGAAGAGCGCGGTTTTTACATGCCGTGCGGTTCTCATTGTTTTATCTGTAGAAAACCGGAGACAATAGATCACGTATTTTTGCACTGTTGGGAATGGGTCTACTTCTGGGATGTTTTACAGAGAACGCTGAAGAAAGAGTTTCCTCTGCATCCACTTGGAATCAGGTTTTTGCAGATAGAAAACGAGGATGGGATGCCTTTTGACCTTATTATGCTTCTTGGCCTCCACTGCTTATGGCGGGCGAGAATGGCGGGGTTTCACTGCGACCCTGACAGGCGACCTGCACGTGTGCTTTTTCGCGAGAACATTGTTCAATACATAGATGCGCTCAAACAACAAGACTTTATTCCCGACTGGCTGGGCAGGGTTGAACCTCTGGCATACCTTAAGAAATTTTAGAAAGCCAGTCCCGTAATTTATTTTTTATTATTTTATTTCATTAATTTTTTTCATCTTGACACATTCTTGTTGCATTGTGTATTATTACTGTAAGTGGTGTCTGTTATTGATGTACATGTGACGTTAATAAACCGGCAATGAAGAAAAAAAAACCGGCATGGGTCTGAGGTACAACACTGGGTTCCCACGCAGAGGGCCCAGGTTCGAACCCCGTTCCATCCTGGAAATGTTTTCTTATTTCGTTTTTTTTTTCTTATTTCGAGCGATAGTGGTTACGGACACCGGCGGCGGCGGCGGTGGCGGCGGACAACTACGCCACCAAAAACGGCCGTTGAAATGATCTCATAACAGCTTTCGCTGTAAAAAGGAAACGTGCCTTGAATTGGCGCAGTATTGTATCTGGAGCCCGTCACAATATTTTATTTATAATTCTGCCAAGCCGGTTAATTAACAAAATTGCTTAATTAACTTTTTACATAGTAACAAAGGCGAAAAATCTCCATAAGTTGTAGGGCTTCTTCAGACACAGCTGATAACTTCATGTATGCTAGGACCACTGCCCTGTTTAATTTTTTCCAGTTTTTGTTCAAAGTGCACGAAAACTAAAAATACCGCGCGATTGCCGGCTGACGCGCACCGATCTTAGTGCCCTCAAATATTAGCCGAACGAATTATCAAAGGCTGCTCCGCGCACAAACACGCTTGAATAAGCTTTCGGTCCTGGATGTGTCCTTTTGTGTCGCGCACTGAGAGAACACTTGAAGCAACAGCAGCGCCACGACCACCTGTGAAGGAAACAATTGGCACTAGAAGCTATTGCTTGTTCGTCTTTCTTCATTGCAACGCTCATTCTACGCTTCCTAGGTGACGTTGAGTTTACTCGCGTCTATTGTGGACCGAATAAAGTTGTTTCACTCACTCCTAGGTGACACAGTGCGCTCTCTTTGTTTCGTCTATTGCTGCAGCCGCTCTACTTCGGGTGCGCATTCGTTTCCCTGTGGCCAAAAGCAGGAGAGTCTCGTTCGGAGCTCGTTTTGCCTTTCGCCTCACACCGCCACACGCCTTCTTTTTATACAAAAGGGAAAGTGTTTCTGTGTCATTTGATACCAATGCGTTGCTGCGCACGAGCGCGCTGCTCATTTCGCGTTTTGTATGAGGTCGCCACCCCAATAAAGGATCCCAATACTAAGGTCTACCACCTCCTTGTGTCTACCACGGCGCTGCGGGCGTTCATGCGCAGCCACGCAGCTAAATCTGTGCAGCTGTTCTGAAAGCTGATTTGGTAGGTGCCTGTCAGTGCGGCAGAGCCAGCGCATTCTGTGAAAGCTTTCTAGACCGAAAGTACGCTAGAGTGTATGTCCTATTTGGAAATATCATACTGCAGTGAAAGTGTGTTGCGTGCTCGGTGAATAACGCTGTAAGAAGCAGACTGATCGAAACGCTTCCATTCGATGCGAAGGAACACTTTCCGCGTTTACATAACCCTGCGAAAGCTGAAACAACGTTCATGTTTGATAGTGTTTCTTAATTGTATCGCACAAACCACGCGTGTAGTGTTTGCGAAGTCGATCATCGGTCTAATTTTGATGCGAATTGAATAAAACTAAATCACCTCTACAATACATTACTCATGTTTTCATTACATTGAAATATAGTGTACTTGTCACAAGCAAGGGCTTTCAGGAACTGTAGGTTTACGTATTTGCTAAGTACTACCAAGCGAAAACAAACATCCAGCTGCCGGCGAAAGCGTGCAGGCGGAAACATGAATATATGAATAGCTTAACCGGTATAAATCGCTGCGATCGGTTTATTCGGCGTTGTCACCAAACATGCAGATGATCAACTGCGGTCATCGATGGCAGTTGAACATAGCAAAAAATGCAATATCGAGTTATGGTGGGCAGGGGCATCGATAATCAATATGTAAGTAGCCTATAAACGCGGCTGTTGCAATAATCTCTGCGTTTCAGCTTCTGTTACAAACGCTTACCAGCTTGTTGGTTGTTCGCTTACGTGGAAGTCGGCTATCCGTTTACATTATGTGTAATATATAGGAATAGAACAATGGCCTCCTTCTGTGCTTGCTACAAAAGCCGTAAGTGTGATAGCGCATCATATACCCCTCGTTCTTTTCCAACGAACGTGTCCGCAACCGCCTATAGTCACCTATAGCGCAACCACCAACAGCGGCCATATCTCAACGGTTGATGAAGAAGGGCTACCGATATTGAACTCCACTTTATAGCGCACTGACGACTAGGAACACATTTCGGCATTGGTTGCTGTAATGTATATATACTTTCTACAAGGCTCTTGCGACCAACTGTACGCCGAAACAATCCCTTCTGCAGTGCTGCATAGCATAAGAAACACCACCCCGCACACTCTGTAGAAAGACACCCACGCTCATTGAGTAAAATATCGTGCTTACCGCAGGCATGCCAATGAATAAGCGCCTCACAACAGTGCCGCGTGGCCCTGTGCCCGCAAAGAATCATTTTTGTTTGTCATGTCGTGACTCGTCGCATGAGTGTTGTGCCATAGAGATGGTACTGTATATATGAATATGAATCTAACGAACAGAATGGATTTCGTAATGTTATTCGGGATGTGATAAATGTCAGCTGTTTCATAAACTAATGTGCATGCTGCTTTTGAGGACAATGTTTTTCGTATCTCTCTTCCACCCACATTACGTAGCGAGGTATGATGCGTGATGTTCTTTCTGACCGAAATAACCATGAAGCAAAGAAAAAAAAAACAGCGAAGCTTGCACTAAGCCGCGCAAGGCTTGAAACAGCGAAACTGCACGATTCTGAAAACTAATCTCGTTCTTCCTAGGTTGTTTCTAGGCCTCAGCTAGGTGATGCACTTTGTTTCTAAGTTCCTTCTATGTCGTTGCTAGGCTTTAGCTAGGTGATGCTAAGTTGTTTCTACGTTGACTCTCAGCGCAGAGAGGTTCTAGTTAAATCAAAGACAGTCAGAGACACGATACGGATGTCCAAACTCCTGAGACAGAAACTTGCGCTGAAACCAAGCATTCGCATTCACATAGATCTACGGGAACATTGTCGTTGGCCTAGGCTTTCCATCGCTTGGGGGTCTTCTCGCAGCCGCCGTTGCCTTTCCCGTTACTTAGTATACTCTCGTTGTACGTACTCGAGGTCTTCCGCTCGCCGCCGTCGCTTCGCAGCCATTTGTTTTTTGGGCTAATTGTTACCTTCTTCATTTTTAGTGGACCAGTGGTGTGTAGTGAGACCTACCCCATTTCTGTGGCACATTTGTTGGGCTAACTGTTGTCTTCTTTATTTTTAGTGGACCAGTGGTGATTATAGAGATTTACCCACTTCTTGTGGCACATTTGTTGGGCTAACTGGTGCCTTCTTCATTTGATTGGCCCAGGGGTGAGTAGCGAGATTTACCCAATTTCTGTGACACATACCCGAATATTATGATGATATTTTTTGGTTCGTTGGACAAGGAACAATTTGCTAAACAGCTTCGCTGTTAAAAATTAAGAACTAAACGCATGCAGTAGCCAGCGTAGACGATAGACGCCATTGCAAGAGCACCGGCATCTGGCCCAATCTAATAAAAGTGATAGTAGTAGAAACTTTATTTTACTGCAGGGTATTAGGGAGAAGGTGGGTGGGTCCCCTAGTCCAGGGCCCCACTGGACTGAGCGGCTTGCTGGGCCCTGATCGAGCACAACAACTTGGCTCTCCCAATCCATGCTCGCAAGCCAGACCGCTCACTGCCTCTCAAATGGGTTTCTCCCAAATAAGGGCGAGTTAATTTCGAGTGGCCTGAATCTATACACGTCCACGTTGTGTGGGTGAGAGATGGCTCCTCCCAAAACCACGGACATGTGCCCGGGTACTGCGTTGGGTGGATTTCATAGAGTATTGACAGATTGGGGTACATTTTTGTTTGTAGCCGGCGCCAGTCCCTAGTCTGCCCCAGATCGAGATTGAGGTGTGGCTGGGTGTATTCCTGGCTTTTGTTTTTTTGCTACCTCCAGTATGTCGTGTGAGGTGGCTGGACGTTCTTAGATAGCCTCCATCGGCGCTCGGATACTAATTACGCAAGCTGTGCCGTCTGCCTTTTCGCTACTCTCTAGCCCTGCGTGTGCAGGACAGCAAGTGATCGCGTGATATTGTTGCATGCGTGTTTCTAAGATCTTAGCCGTAATGTTCCCGTAATTTTCGATACAGCTCCGGTCATGTATTGATGCCATGCTGACTGCGAGTACGAGTTGACTAGTGCGTCGTGGGTCTTGTATTCGGCATCTCGTACCGCCAGTGCTATTACTGTCGACTCTACCGTGCTAACCGATGCGGTTCGTATACAGTTTCGGTTATCATACTGCTGTGATCGTAGTGTTTTGATTTGTAGCTACTACAAGGGCTCTACATTGAAGCAGTCGCTAAACAGCCACAGCGGTAAAATTGTGAATTTTATTTCATTATCCTCGCGTCCACAAGGTTGAGTTTAGATGTAGGACCATGCATTGAATTTAACAAGTTGGCGGAAAACAGTCAGCCGATGCCTTGCAATGTGGCGGTCGATTACAATGAGTAATTGCAACAACCTCGAGATATCGTGTGTATAAGTCTGACAATGCGGGAAATATGCACACCATCCCAATGAGTACGTGCACAACTTCCACAAACTCCAGCTGTCATTTTCCGCCCGGAACATTTCAAAAGGCCTTAGCAATTGTCAGCACAGGAGACCAAGCGCTACGCTCGGACGAAAACTTTAGCGTGCGACTGCACAATTTTGCCAGTTTGTATTTCGTTCCATAGTTTTGAACGGACTGACCGTTTCTTACCACCTTCATTTTTTTGTTAGTTTCTCTTTTATCCTATATTTTCTCCCCCCTCCTTGCACGGTCGCCAACCGGATTTTTCGGGTTTTGTTAAACTATCTGCCCTTACCTTATTCTTTTACAACGAAAGCCGTTGTGAGATCACAACAGCCCCGTAGTTGTCCGCCGCCGCCGCCGCCGGTGTCCGTAACCGTTGCCGCGCGAGATAAGGAAAAATGAAATAAGAAACATTTACCCAGGATAGGATGGGATTTGAATACGGGCCATCTGCGTGACAGTCGAGTATTCTACCACAGAGCCACGCTGGTATTTGAAACTCCTTTGCAAAAAGCCCCTATACAGGCGTCATGGTGGGCAAGGAATTGCGTTAAAATGTGTAATTAGCGTGGCATACGAGTAAAATAACAACCAGGAGTCACACAATGCTAATTGCGCAACGAGTGTTCGGTTAAAGCTTCCCGCCCACTGCAAAGTGCTCAGTCATTATTCTTCATCGTCATCAGCGACATGCACCATCAACAAAGTGCACATAATGCCTTACAGATGGTGAACTCTTGGTTCACTTCGGTAGGCTCTAGAGTATGGGAAATATGTTCCACCTTCACGGCACGTACCTACAAGAAAAGAGTCTGCGGTTTCAATGAACTCGTTTAACTAATTTAAGCGCACTCGAAGAGTTGAGCTGCGTGGCCTGCGTGGCCTCTGCAAATCAATTCTGGTGGCGTGCCGCTGCGCTACCGAAGCGTATCGCAGAGGCCACATAAAAAAGAAGCGCTTGCTTGAGATCTCCTCTGCCTGGTGCCACAACGATCACAGCTGTTCACAAGAAAACAGTTCGCTCTTTCAATAAACTCATTCAATTACTTTCATTTAACTATCTTGACAGTCCACTGACCCTTATGTTAACTAACCTTATGCTCTGATATCATATCGCCGCGTCAAATCTGCAGAGCAAGAAGAACGAAGGGCTCGCGCAGCAAGAAAGGAAGACGAGGTTCACACCCGATTTTCTTTCCAGTGCCTTGCATAATTAAAGTGACTTGTTTTCTTTTCGACCTCTGCTCTTTCTGCATCGTGAAAATTTGCATCCTATACAACTGTTAACACGACCCATTACCTCCTTTTTATATAAGTTTTTATTTGTTTATTGGGTTTTCTTAACATTCAGCTAACGACAGTCCAGGTGGCCATGTTTGGCTACATTGTGCCAATTTGGTTACTTTTATAGGCCTGTGGTGGCAGACAGAAGGTCTTGGCTACTTTTTGGCTGCTTTCTTGTTCCCTCAATTTGAACCAAAGTATCAAATCTTGTTACGTCACAGCTGCTAGCGTTCGAGTAGGCGGTGTCGAAACAAGGCGATTAAAGTGCGTTTCCATCTCCCAAAGTTGAATTTAGCGCTTGCAATATACGAAGAAAAATAGTTTTGTGTATGTGGTGGGACTCGGAGAAAAACAGTGGCATGGGGCCTCACTTTGCAGACCACCTATTGCAGCACGCGCAAGAACAGGACAATGGAAAGCGCTCCGCATCCAAGGCGCTGTGCACTCATGGACATTAAAAATCTTAATCCTTTTTGCAATAGTTTCTCGGTCATAATGCGAGAAACTATTGCTAAATTTACTACAATTTCTACTTCAGTGGCAGGTAGCGCAATTTTCAATTTGAGCACACTCGCACTATTCACTTTTATTGTCACCACATGGCTAGTTGCTCTAGTCCTTTCAGGGAAGTCAAGGAAAAAGCGCAAAAAGAATGTAATTTCTACAAAAGCGCAAGAAACTTCGTCATCCTACACAAAAATATTCCTAAAATCAACAATTTATGCTATAATCTCAGAATGTCACTGAAAATTGGTTCCAATAAATGCTAAACAGAATTTCAACCACTACCCAAATAGTGATTTTTATAAGGGACGCGTGCTCCCTGTTGGGCTCTAGAATAAAGCTTCTTTTCCAAAATAAAGCACTACTGGGTCATTCCACGCCAAACGTCCCAGTCATTTTGGTGACCATCTGAAATGTGATCGAAAAAAATTGTGCTTATTTCTTGCATTGACAACAGCAGATTTCTAGAATATTTCACAGAGAAAAAAATGTTTGGTCAAGTGGGATCCTTCCGAATTTCGCAGAATATCGTCCGAGTGACCTATGTTAAAAATTATTTCTGAGGGCATGGTTACTTGCTTCAATGCCAAATTTGGTTTACTTATTAAGAAAAAGGGCCTGCGTAAGATGTTGGAGTCTCAGGTACATTACTGCAATTTTTCTTCTATATGCGCCTCCACAAATTTTCTCACAATGTTCTATGTTTGGATTTTTTTTCCTTGTAATACTGCGCTATGTATGAATATCTGAGTAATCAATACTTGCTCTACGGAAGGTATATTTCGCCATAAAAATATTTTCAGACCACTGAAGTTTGTAAATCTTATGAGAAAAAATCAAAAATTTGTCAAAATCTTCATTTTGGGGCACATTAACACGCAGTTTACGCCACGAGGTGCTCCTATGACAAATCAGCTTTATACCTCAATCTAAACCAAATAAACGGTTCTCTTTATCTGGCAACTTTTAGCAGTACAATTTTTGTTTCAAGGAAGAAAATCATTTTTGAAGTTTCCCACTGACGGCAATGGACAACTTCAATGACCAGACAGCCGCACAGATAGGAAGCTAGCCGTTAATGGCAAACTTCAAAAATTAGTTTCTTCCTTAAAACAAACATTTTATTCATAAAGGCTGCCAAATAAAAAGAACCGTTTATTTGGTTTCGATTGAGGTTAAAGCTCATTTTTGATTGGAGCACCACGTGGCCTATATTGCGTGCCAATGAGGCCCAAAAAGAAGGTTCTCACAAATTTTTTATTTGCGATTTCCAAATTTCAGTGATCTGAAAATATTTTTATGGCGAAATATACATTCCGCAGAGTAAGTAATGATTACTGCGATATTTATACATAGAGCAGTATTTCAAGAGGAAAAATGCAAAGATGGAACATTTTAACAACATTTTTGGAGGCGCATATGGCAGAAAAGTTGCAGTAATAGAACTGAAATTCGAGTGTGGTATTATTTGAGCCTGTAATTCAAATTTATTCACAAAACAGTTTTTCGTGTCGCTTTTGAATTGCTTTCTGTTACTCATACAAATGTCAAACATTTTTCTTTCTGTATTAACCTTGTGATATTGAAACTGCTCACCTGCTTGGATCTAAGGATCTGCAGTATGTAATAAATAAAAATTTTAAAAATATTATGCAGACGCCTTTGCTTAACATGTGAAACAAATTTGGCATTGAAACACGAAACGATACTCTCAGAATTAAGTTTCGAACAAATGTCACTCAGACTACATTCTGCGAAAATCGGAAGGCTCTCACGTGACCAAAAAAAATTTTATCTCCGAAATATTCTAACAATTTACTGCTTTCAATGCATGAAATCACTTCATTTTTTTCCCCATTTGTGATGGCCGCCAAAATGGCTGGGGCATTTGGCGTGGAATGACACTACTACTACACTCTAAGAAAAAAATCGAGCATTTGGGTCGTGTTTCTGCCACACAACAATAATCGTCGCCTGGCTTGCTCGCGTTTCCTTTTTTTTGAAAACGCGGCTCCCTCCACTTTCCTATCAAGAATATGTCACGCTGATAACGCGCGCGCCGTTCGTGACCGGGAAGTGCCGGGGCCGCGGTGATAACCATTGGTGATAACGCGAGTAAAGTACGAGAGGTGGATGATGATTATAGTTGTGTGGCAGATATACTCCACAAATATTCGATTTTTTTCTTAGAGTGTAGTACTATTACGAAATCTTGTGTGGGGCACACCACGCATCAGCAGGATATCGTCATAATGGAACCAGTTTACGCTG
This sequence comes from Rhipicephalus sanguineus, assembly GCF_013339695.2. NCBI lineage: Eukaryota > Metazoa > Arthropoda > Arachnida > Ixodida > Ixodidae > Rhipicephalus > Rhipicephalus sanguineus. The sequence continues at coordinate 208,248,463 of NC_051180.1, forward strand.
CCGTTGCTTACATAAAGGTCCTTGAAAAGCCTTCGTGTTTGCTCTGCGTCTTACCCAGGTTTACTTTCCATTTAAAATTAGTATATCAAGCAACCTCAACATGAAGTTTCAACGATCACATATCTATAAGTGTCACGTATATTCCTTATTGTAAAATCCTCGAAAGGACTTAACCAGGACAGTTGAATTGTTTACTATGCAGTTGCAGCCACACGGTTGTTTTCACACACGCGTGGCTACTTTGGGCTACTCCTGGCTACTTTTACTGCCGTTGGCTCAAGGTGGCTAATTTTTGGCTAGTCTTTTCAATTTAATGGCTATATATATATATATATATATATATATATATATATATATATATATATATATATATATATATATATATATATATATATATATATATCCTACCTGGCAACCCTGGTGGCCAACGTTCAACTTCCGATTGGCTGGGGGCGGATTCCGGCGTGCTCCTTGAAAAGCAAAGTCTAGTATTTTACAACCGAAGCATAAATACAAAGTCCGCCAACTGAACTGCGGTGCGCCTTCCCAACACCCTCTAGAAACAGCCATTCATCTGCGCAAGACAGTCGGTCTAAGTGGTTTTCGTTCTAACCGTAAGTACTTTTTGTGATAATCTAAAGACTACCAATATTAATAATTAAAGTTCGTCGCCGCTACTTAAATTATTACCCTTATCTAAGCAGTGATGTTGGAATCCTTGCTGAAGTTTGCCCGGAAGTTCAAGTTTTCCACTGAAAAACACCAACACGAGCATGCGTCTAAATGAAAAAGTCACCTACCTGGCACACTGGAAAGGTATTTGACGTTATCGAAATAAGCACATACGATTGGATGAGGTATCTATGCAAATTCTTGCTGGGTGAAACAGCAATGGCTGTGGGCGGAACTTCTTACGTTTGTTCTTATAAATAGGTGCTGGCGCCATAATATTGGAAAAATAATATTAAAAAACTGTGCTGGACGTTGTTAGGAATGAGGTAGCGTGGCCCATCGCTATCGTGCTCGGAGTAGTCAGTAATGGCAAGGTGAAGAAGGAAAAGATTTTATGTACACTATTTACATATTTTTGCTACCAGGCAACATGACTGCCAGCCCGACCACGTCGGCTGGTTCGACTCCGTTCGAGTCGTTCTCCTTCTCCCATCTCCCATCTCCACGGACCGGCACGGCCTTAAATCGTCTAGCCGTCCATTGTCCTGTTGACCTCCGCCGGTCGCAGGTGTTGGGCTCCTATCCAAGTTCTCCAAATTGCGGCGCGCGGCCAGAAGTATCAATTGCGACGCGCTGCCAGAAGCCGCACGCAGGTGTTGACGGTCTTCTAGTCTCTTGACCGCCCGCCGGCCGCAGGTGTTGACGGTCTTCTAACCTGTTGAGCGTCCGCCGGCCGCAGGTGTTGACCTTCCTCCGAACTGGGATGCGCCGGCATGAGCAACACGCAGGTGTTGACGGTCTTCTAACCTGTTGAGCGCCCGCCGGCCGCAGGTGTTGACCTTCCTCCGAACTGGGATGCGCCGGCATGAGCAACACGCAGGTGTTGACCGAAGTCCAGGTCTTGACTCCTCTCCTGGTGGCCTGACAGCAATGCTCTGGCACACAGCACACAGGTGCTGATTCCTCTCCTGGTTGCCCGAAAGCAGATGCCCAGGCACAACAGCACCCCCGCCGCCAAACAATGCATCAGGAGGACGAGCTGCTCCACGTAGCTCGGCTGAATTGATGCGGCCGGACACCAGGCTCATCCACGGCTCGAGGCGAAGCTCCCAAGATCACCGCTCTCGTGACATTCCACACGAACTCGGCTGGCACGGACTCGATGCTCCTGTGGATAAGACGAACTCGACAGGGCAACCATTGTCAAACTACACCCAACGCTGCAAGTGCCCTCCGCACTCCCTCGAATTGCCAGACATGAATGAAACAAACTCTTACTGACAACTAACGTTCCCGCTTTAAATAAAACGAGGAGAAGTGCGTATCGCATGACGACGAGTTCAACAACAGACCTCAATTTCAGGTGTTAAAGAAACAACTCCGAGGAAATACAAGAATTGTAATTGTACTAAAGCTGCTTAGGCATGGAAGATAAACAACCAAGGAAGCCAACGGAAGCTCAAAGGCTTCGCTAAATTCTCACTAAACGCTCTCAGCGTAAGCGTAACACACTAACAACACAACATGGTTCTACTAACTATGAACTGAAATTGAAAATAAAGCTTACCCCCTTCACATAAAACAATGTTGAACTACCCTTCGCCCTAAATGCTCATGCTAACTAGTACAAAACAAAACTCAACCTACATCTAGCTCCGTTGAAACATTTTTCAGCTACAACGCTGGAAGATTAACCTCCAAAATACAGACACTACATAGGTCAAAATTTACTGCCTCTACAGTAAACACAAACAAGTAAAATTCGGTTACGCTCGACAAACACCACTCTTTCACAATTAGCGGTCGTACAAATCTTTACTCACGGCTAACGTGTATTATTTTACGCCGACAACTCACTCCCATGCGGGTTACTGCTTCCGCATGTTATTCTTAATATTGCGCCACTAAAGCTAGACATGTTCCCGTGAGCACTCTGTCACGCTGCACCCACATCAGGAACTGAATTCGCAAACGACATCCGTAATTGCACGTACTAGTGCCACCGCGAGCTTCTACTCCGCGGATGTACGACTAACCTAGCTCTCCCTTGCGGTCACAATTTTTACAAACAACCGAGCGACTCGCTATAACCTTTCATCATTCGCTCCTACACAGAACGCACGCCAAAAGAAAAAAAAACAAACAAAAATAAATTTTTGCGTGGCTCTACCAAAACTCGCACAAAGCCTAGGCTTGCTTACTCTTCCCGCAAGCTCACAGCTTAACGCCTAAGGTTCCGCTATACAACTCG